>NC_068366.1:55659916-55959916 GCF_020536995.1 Dreissena polymorpha | reverse complement strand
AGGTAAGATAAAAGGCTACATTTTACCCAATATAATACTTGCGTATTTATGTATAAATACGTACGTAACAGCAAACATGACAATACAACTATAAGAATCATTCACAGACATACCTACAGTATAACCTCTCATAATTTCATATATTCTATTTAGTCGCTCTTTTCAAACGATCATTTTGCAATAGAGAATTTATAACTTGCACCGTTGTTTGTTTTCTTTTTTCTTTTGTATAATTAATATTTATCAATTATTTCTTGTCTTCGTTGCTAGACAATAAATTGTAATGTATGCGTTTTCAGCAGTCTTTATATTTGTACTCAGATGAGACCTTTGACAATTTCTGATTATTGAGACTAGCGTTAGCAGATACATGCACATGCTTTCAAAGATTATATTCTTAAAATAATAAAGAAACATTGGTGTATTTCAAAATGGAATACAAACAAAAAGAAACGGAACACACAGTAGTCTATTTAATCAATTTACGACAAATAACTCTAATTCACGTGTCCAGTTATTATGGTACTTAAAAGCATAGATACAATAAAACTAGCATGATTAATGTTTCTTTTATTAAGATTACATAAGTGTAACTATGCGAGTCTGATTTTGCTTCTCTCTTGTTAGCATGCGCGTCGAGTTTAAATTGTCCCGTGTTACTGCTAACCGCTCATTTCTCTGAAGACATAACAATTAAGTTTGTTTAGTTAATTCACATAAATACGCGACCATTCTTTTGAAGTGCTGTTGTAATAATATTAAAGAACGAAGCATAAAAGCCTTTGTGTCACCGGAAAAAAAGTGCATAATAATTACCAATGACGTTTTTCACCGAGGAGTACAATATAACCCATGTAATATGTCATCCTCCGAGGATTTTATCAACAGAATATTGCATAATAATTATCATAGTTTTATGTTGGCAGATTTAAATCATTTGCAGAAATGCTGACTGGCAGCAATAATAATTGCTCTGTTTGTATCGGAGATTTCTATTATAAGAGTGAGCGTTACATATTTATGTGATTCTAAGTTCATAGAACAGATTTGACTAATGGGTACCAGATAAATGGTTAATTGATCTTTTCTTCCTTATTGTTTTACAGTTAGCGTCTGTTTTGTGTGTCTATTAACTACTCAACATTATTTTTTTTTAAAGAACAGCCCTACAATGCGCACAGCTACCATACCAAATCATCACCACAACAGCAAAATCATCAATATCAGCATCCATATCATCAGCAACATTATTAGCAGTAGCAACAGAAGTAACAATAGCAGTAGCAACAACAACAAAACATATAATTTAACATTATCTATCACATCCATTCTACGCCAAAATGAGTTATCCCCGTTACCCCTTCTTCTTCTTCAGACTGCCGTGACCTCATTAAGAAATTACTTAATCCCGACCCCGACAGGCGAATCACGATGGAAGAAGTTTTGCGGCATGCGTGGATCGCAGAAGGTAAATTATTTTGTTTGCGTACCTGTCTAGCACAGTTTTTCACCATAATTGGGCATTATCAACAGCCAATAAAATGCTGTTGAAATTTCCCGCTATAAAGCCCGAATGAATAACTGGCATTTTCGCAATTGCGAGAAAAAAAGCCAAGTAAAATAAAAAGCATTCTGCTTTGACTTCTAAAAGTGTTAAATTGTCAAACGAAAACTGGTGTACTATCCGTATTGTGCGGTATAGCGTAACGGATGTACGCAGTTGGGTAATCTCCACTTTTTTTGTAGATTTGTTTATATGTAACATGCACATATTTTATGGTTCAGCAGCGTACATATGTATACGTGTCGGTATCGGCTTTGTACTATGCATTACTTGTATACGGCATAACTGTCGAAATGTCAATTTGGTTTCACTGCCAAACATGTATTTAGGTCTTATAAGAAACGTATTGTAATTATGTAAAATAATCCTTTGCAAATAATAACCACGATTGCAAAGAAGGCTGACACAAAGACCGGCCATTACCGTCATACACTGGTACTTTTCGGTTGATTGAACCATTTGTTAAATAACACATTGGGCGCTTAAGTTTTGTGGCGATTGATTAATAGTGTGACACAACACATTTTCATCACCAAGCTTGTTTTCAGAAATACTAGCCTTCGTTTGGCGTTTCCTTGATAAGATTGTAATCTACGTCCGTCGTACTAGAAATGTATGTGGACACAATGTGGCTTTGATTTGTTCAGACAAATCCCATCCCCGACATTAGTTCTGACTCTTTGATCTTATTTATTTTTATTTAAGTAATGATCGTTTGTAAAAATAAATAAATAATGTAATCGCCGTATATATATATATATATATATATATATATATATATATATATATATATATATATATATATATATATATATATATATATATATATATATATATATATATATATATATATATATATAAAGGACCTTTCTTGTTATGATTGTTCCAAATTTTTCTTTTTGTATGAATTCGTCATCTGAAACATGTTTTCTGATACGCGTTTTAGTGGAATGTCGGAATCATTGTAGGAGTGTTTCACCAAGGGTATTACTTCTGATTAAGTACAGTACATGATATATGAACACTATTGATAAAACGTCCCTATATCCGTCGATGTGCAAAATCAGGAAACATTATAAAACATCATAGTACTTAAGTTAACAGGAGTTGTAGTGAAAATATGTAATAAACATGTGAACAGTAAACGTAACGTCAACGCAACTACTTATATAAAGTGAAAGTTGTCCGTGCCCCAGCTGGTGGACAAATCAATACCACTTCTTTAAATAATATATGTTCTGTAAGCAGTTTTCGTTTTCAGACCACGTTGTTCACGTTTCAAGATGATCGCATAAACAATACCTTTGATTTCGACGAATGAAATAGGCTGGAATTATATCCGCCATACGTTATCGTTGACGATCGCGTTTGAAAGAGATGTAACAAAAACAGCAATGTCGACAGGCGATCGTAAAGAAATAAATGCTTATTTTCAACGATTAAAGAAAGGGAATAAAGAAACCTGCTATCGAAGTACGTGAATTAGTTATAAGCACTTCTATTATTTCGGATTCTAGATAATATTGACATAATGGGGTGTTCGTAAACACTTCAATACGATTATTTCGGGATGTTTTCCTCTCCCAGACAGTTTTGCATTGAGGTGTAATACAACCTTGAGTAATCGGTTGTTTTTACATACATTATTTATACCATCATAAAAAGTTTACCTTGTTGATTGTCTGCACGCGAGGATGTGCTCCGCAAGCACATTACGAAACTGTAAATAACTTCTATATAAATAAAGCTATTACTGTAATATTACCTCATTCGATGACCACTGCATTAATTTCTTCGTATTTCTCTGACAATTTAAAGTGTCACGTCACATATGCAAATGATTAAAATAAGTAACAAGCTTTAAGACACTTCTGTGTGCGTTTGTTTCCTTTTATCCGACGCATATTTACCGTGAGGGATTTATTACGCAATTATAATTCAAATAATAAAAACATTTTTTCTAGCTGAAAGCCTGCAAATGTTTTAGAAATAAATGATGTATTATTAAAACGAAAGCATTTCTTGTTGTTATTTTCAAACAAACACAAACCTCTTATTAACATTTTTAGGACCCGGATGTCCGCTACCAAGAGCTCATTGCCCCAACAAGATGAAAACAGATGACATCGATAACAGTATTATACGTCATATGAGTGAAAATCAGGGATTTAGAATAGGGGAGGTAATCCGTTATGTTACCGGAAATGTGCCGAGCAGTGCAACCGCAATGTATTACCTTATAAACCGGAAGTTGCAGAAACATTATGGGCACCTGCGCGCGAGCGGGAAAATTGCAGCCGACAATCGACTTGCAGCCGGAAATAGGAATTCAATCAGGAATTACCATCTAATAGAATCGGTAAACACAATTATATTAGTTAAACGTATCAAAGAAGAGATTAAATAAAAAAAAAGTAAGAGAACACATTATGGAGCAGAAGAAAAACAAGTGCCATATTCAAAAAAAGAAAAGAAATAAACAACCACACTTTTATTATTCAATAAATATGTGTTTATTATCCATAAAACATTTAATAAATCAAATGATATGAATGTAAAATGCAAACACATAATACAAAACATATATATAGAAAATAAAGAATACTGTCATAGTGTTTTTACTGTTGTCCGACAGAGACCTGGTACCAGTCTTCAACGGAAAACGCCCGTTCCCGCTGCTTCGAATGTCGTGACGTCACCATCTGGCAGCCCCATCCGGACCCCTGTGACGTCACCAGTCAAGGTCAGGGACACGGTCGCGAGTCAAATCGAAGCCGAAAGCACCGGCGGGAGCAGTAAAGACACCGAATGTGAGAAATCAGGTAAAGTTAATTATTGTGTTATTTTGTAAGATTCAATAATTTTTTAATGGGCTTTACTGTATTACGTCGCATGACGTTTAAATATAATATTCAGCGTTTTTATAGAATACTCCATGCTCATTAACATTATAACAAATTTATCGGGCTCGTCTAAACCCTGAAATAGTTTAATTGTCTAAAAACATAACAGTGGATATAATATTTACATATGCAATTATATATACAGTAACCATAATGTATTTTGACTATTAACGGAAAGTTTATATAAAAAAGTATTATGTGCTTTCATACGTTCTATTACTTATGCACAAACGTGTGTAAATATCTGGCTGTTTAAGCGAAACTAAAATGAAAATAGTACTTTGAAATTCAAGGAAAACCTTTTCTGAACAAGTATGTGCAATTTGCAAACCACACTTTACAGCTGCTAATAAATTACCTAAGTATAAATATGGTTTGTCATTAAATCTAAGAGTAAATCTTATTGATGGAATGAGATATAAGTAATACGTCTGATGTGTTTACTGCTACTATTTTAAATGACGTCATTAGTTCAAATAATAAAACAAGTATTGCGCCAATTATGGCTGTTTATATGAATACTTTATGGCTCTACACATGAAATACAAACGGCTCTCCTAAAGGAAAGAAATGGGTTAATTGGGTATAAATAATAATGAGAGGCTGTCCACGATGTTCTTAGACACGTGGGCATGTTTTGCCTGATAAAAATAACTCTAAACCTCAACTGTATGTTCTGTTTTGAATGTAATTCAATTAAGCGGTGGTTTAAAACACGAAACAGTGTCTTATACGGCAGTAAAACATATTAATAACTGCATATAAATCAGTCGTGTGTTTCTGATTTATTCTATGTGATTATTTCTGATGCAGTGAACTCTATGTCTATATGAACTGCTGATACATAACAAACATGGTAGTATATACTTAATATAGTCGTATCTTTCTTTGTATCCTGTTTTGCGTTTATTATTCTCTTATATGTAGCAGATCTACATTGTTCGCAAAAAATCAATTTTGTCTTGAATTTCTATACAGGATATTTACGCAACTACCACCGGCGAAGAATCCTTGTCCGGAAAAGTAATATCCGAATTGTATCCCAGTACCTTAGATTACTCCCCCTTCCTCCTATTTTCCGCTACGTAGCAGCCTTTTATATCTTCCTCTGCATGCGATATAATGGATGTGAAGTAAATGTTATGGTGTATAACGCAAATTACAACATCCGGTAAAATAGTGTATGAACTTTGTCATTAGTCCTAATTGTGCATATTTGGTGTAAAATGAAGCAGCAATTATAAAGTATACGTTATCAAATGAAACGATTTAAGAAAATAAATTGGGACGCATATAGTTTCACACATTTCATCAGGGCCAGGAGGTAATACTAAAGCATAGTTCTGAATATTTATATGTATATAGTTGCCTCTATAAACAACTGTTGTGTTTCATTTCGAGAAATATTAATGGCCATTTTATTGAATGCACATACAACATGTTTCCGTTGGGCTTGTGATGGATAACTTTCTATTGATTCAGCACTGCTTTACTCCCATTTCAAACACCAAGGGTAAACAGATTTTCAAACATGTTAGGTCCGTGGTTTTCAATCATGTTCAGTCCATTATTCGCAAACAATATTTTTGTTTACTATTAACTAATGCGATACATCAAAACCATCCAATTTGAATATTTTTGCTAAAACATACTTTTTCCTTTTCTTCTGACATATGTGTGCTTTTGGTTGCATTTATTCGGAAAACATTGTAATACATATAACAGCCGTTGCGATTGATGTATGCATGTACCACGAATATAAACATTAATGTACATTTTGTTGAGGTTTCATACTCTGTCTTTGTTTACTTTTTGTAGTGTTTGGTTAAATATCAGCGTGTTTTTTTTACAAATGTTTTTATTAAATTAATGCCCGCATACAAATGTTAGAAAAATGTTTTAGTTGTCGAACTTGTCAAATGTAATTAAAATGTCAATCATTAGCTATTGCACATATTATTAAAATAAAGGGTATGTTAGAATTCCCTTTAGGAAGCAAACGACGTTTGAAACAACTCCACTAGAGCCTTGACGTATGCGTTATTTGTTTCCAGATGCAGCTGATGACGCTTTCTCAGATATTATGCAGACAAAGGGAACCAACGACATATTGAAGATTGCCAGAGTTCAATCGCCCATCAAGAAGCCGAAAAACGAAGAGGCTAATGATAATCAGCATGTCGATGAGGAATTGAATCAAAATGTGTTGCCAAAGGTTGCAAACAAGTACATGACGAATGGTCTAAATTCCGCGACTTCAAGTTCCCCAAATCCTGCGCTTGCAGCCTTTGAGGCTGTTGAAATTGACGAGACAGATGTTCACCTAGATACCAGTATTCAGCATAAACCTTGGAAGGGCTCGGCAACGAACGCTGTTAATGAAAGCGATGAACCATTTCGACCACGAGCGTCAACTTTTCCAGGAAAAGTCCAGCGCCCAAATGTTAAAGTAGAAAAAACATTACCACACCCAATCACCATTGATAGCGGTGAGAATAAAACAGTGATCTCACCTCGAAGTAGATTATACAGGCCCCATAGAGAAAATATCGGCTCTTCTCCTATTCCTGTAAGTAGGAGGGGGAGCGTACCAAACAGGGACCATTTACAGTCTCCGACGCATATGATAACAGGGACTAGCTCCAATAAAGTTCAATTCAGAAAACAATCTGGCATTCAACGAAGGATCGCCCATGTACAGAAAATCAAGGAATTACAGGATGAATCGCATGATTTAATTCAAGACGAGCTCACAGGAGGCACAGGCAAACATTTAGTATCGCGAAAAACTATGACAAATCGTTTTGTAAGGTTGTCAAGAAACGCTCCTAATTTTAACCGTAAAGACAATTCATCGGTTGTTCAGCATTTGACTGAATTAAACCACGCCCACACACCTCGTCCATACACCTCACTGAATGTCCCTGTCAGTAACAACGTTCGATCTGCTACGCCGATGTTGCCATCTTTGACGCCTTCCATTGAAACAATCAAACGGTAGCCAGATACTGGAACTGTGAATGTTTTGAGTGGATTATGAATTCTACTTTATTACAATTATTGATGTTCTTTTTACTTTTTACTTTAAAATAATTTAGTTCATAATTGTGAACAATATGTTTTCACTATCATGTTACGGTTCTTGCGAAACATAATTTGCTACTTGACGACTTATTTTTATGTCAATTTTAGTCGCCATCGAGGTGTGTGTATCAACAGGTCCAGAGGATGCCGCGAGTCTTTTAATGGTATCTAATACTGGTATTCTATGCTAAGGCTTGGATTTCATCCCTGACGCACATTTCTTGCTAATACTAGAACATGTAAATGCGTTAACGTAACCGTATGAGTTGGTTTAACCAACGTTCTATGAAATACTTTTGTAGACCGTATCCAAGGGACTTGGTCTAATTGTAAAGTTATGAATTCTTTAAATTGACGAAACATTTCATATTCCAACTTATACTGTTTTTCAAATTTATGAACCCATAACTTGGCATAGTAATGTGTTAAGAAGCTCGAGGTTGTTAAACGATATTAACATCATTTTCTCTGAAGCGTCTGTAATCATCATTTTATATAAACTGTCAAGCTCGAAAACAACTTTGAAGTATGCAGTTATGTAGACGTATCCGGGATCGGCCAGGAAGATGTTAATCTCTTCCCCAGCTGTATTTAACGCATTACTTGCAATGAAGTAAACAACACAAACACAACCTCGTGCTCTTTTTGAAAGCACGAACAAAAAGCTTGCGCACGTTTTAATATAACAATCAAAATAGATTGACATGTGTTAAGGTTTCAATGCAGGCACGTGTTTTCTGAGATCAAACTTTCTGTGTCATTTCTGCTATTTTAAAGTATGTGTTTTTAGGACCGATATCATCGACACCTTTATTTGTACACACCAAGTGCAGTTATCATGGTGACAAAGCATAACATATACACCTCGAGTTATATCTATTACGTTCATACATATCATAAGTGTATCTCGTTAATTCTTACACACAAATAGAACCGGCTTTTTTGACTGTTAACGTTTATACATTTATTAAAAGCAACTATCGTTATGAGGAGTGTGGTCTATTCAAAAGAGCCCTATATATTTTCATCTGAAATTCAACGTCATTTTCACCGTCCGAATATTTTAGCAGAATGTTTCATTAAAAACCAGTTGATACATGTTAATCAAAGACTTAGTTGACAAATCATGCTTTTACATATGTATTATTAACGGAATGCACGTGGTGACCGAACGAAGGAGAGAAGGCTTTCTGACGACTGTTAAATGTTTTCAGACATACTATTGCTATATATTTTAATTTCTTACACATCAATTTTGATGCTCGGTATTCACGTTTAAAAATATATTAATGTACCTAGATTGATCAATTTGGGGATCAATAGTATTCAAGCGCAGGCATAAAGTGTGATCGACATTATAATTTATAGTTATAACGTAATTATATGTTATTATGATTATAATATTATGTACTTAATATTGTTAAACTATTGTTTTATTATTTCACGTGTTAATGTTTTTCTGGTGAGAATATACAAATAAAAATGAATAATTGCATACTGTTATATCATATATTTAAAACAAAATTAACGTTTACATACCGATAAATTGAAAACAAACACACTTGCTTTGCTTCTATCTCGCTCTTCGGACGTGTAATGTTTTAAAAATACATTTCCATATGCAAAGCAGGGAATCATGAACGTGCTATTTTTGAGGTTGTGTTTATGTTCATATCCTTTAAGATATAAATGTAGTAGATATTTGATAATGACTCCATAATTTACCAAAAATATTCAAATATATATAATTTATTCAACATATTTATACCCAACGTCGTAGTATTAAAACTTTCCTGCATATGACTGCATTTGTCGACTGTGAGCTGCTATGTGCAATACAGGAAGATCAACTGTGGGATGCACCTAGGTGAACATTCAACCTCACGCTTCTCATATATAAAATGTTTATTATTATATGATCAATAAATAAACAATAAAAACTCAATTATGTTTAGTATTCGGTGATCTAAAAATAAACACATCTTTATTCATCTATGCATGCAGTGGTCGGCAAATACCTACTTGTGATATTCTCATAGTCCGATTTCACCTTGATATTATGTTTGTTCTAATAGTAACACCAACAATACTATGCGCTTGTTCCACGCGTTACGTGTGAGCCGATTCGGAAATGCTGTATGTGTGGGAGGCAATGTCACACTACACAATCTGTGAAACGGCTTCGTCTCTATCTATATCACATGCTCTTACTGAAGATCACATTGTCAGTAAATAACTTTGTTATTCATCGGTTGTAAGTAAATCACCCGCCAGTACGCCACAGTTTAATCGGAGTAAATATGCGCGTGTGCACTACTATTTAAATTTTCCTCGGTTTGACAAAATGTAATATCCCCCTCAAGACTCAAGACTAAATATAGAATTCACAAGAGGGGAAGATTGTTTAATTAATTTTTGTCGGAATAAAACTTGAGATATTACAACGTAACCTATATTTTATCCTCATGCAATTTCATATTTCATCTTACAATTGTAGCACTGATCTATTTTATACATGTTGTTAAATTACACGATAAACACACCGTTGTAAATAATACGTAAGCAATACTTACGTGCTCAATAACAGAAGCACACGTAAATAAATGGAATCAATAGGTTTGTCTATACAAAACAGACAAAACATCAACGTTTGGGTAAATCACAATTTATAAAACAATTAACTTGATGGAACTATTCAATGTTGGGTACACTTCTGCAAATTTAATGTGCATTCCCCTCTTTGATTAGATACAAATCGTATGGTTAAGTTCACAACGATTGGGTTGCATTCCGCACCTTCCGTAGTGAATGAATATCGGTACAAAGTGAAAAGTGTTTTGAATATAATTCTGCCTATATTCTGTAATAATCTCACGGTATGTGGAGATCTTTCTATACATTTCGATTTGATTTGAATAACGAACCAGTTTTGTTTAAATATGCAGCCTTTTACTGTTCAATGTAATATGACAACAGTGCCCGTTCTTTGCACGATTTCGATTATTGCCATCGCCCTGCCTCCATTTACAAAGTCTGATCCAGACTCTACCAAGAGGTTTAGGTTAACACCAGGAAGTATAGTAACTTCACCCTTCAAAACTGATCTCCTACTACTACATTTTGAATGTATAAAAGGTATTTTTATTAAATTCAAACGTTCCAACAAACGTTGACCTTATTCTTGATCCGGTTGGATTGCATTTGAAGTGGATTCGTACAGCATTAGAGACATTATCTTACGCCGACATTCCGACATCAGCCGATACTCCGACAGTATTCGCTCGACAGTTGATTTACATGTATTAACGTGTTTGGTACATACTTTTACATATTTTTATTTATATTTTGTCTATGTTTCAGATACATTCAAATGCTATTTAAAAGCTTATACATCTCGAACACAAATAAATAGAGGTGATTTAAAAAAGCTGAACATGTTTAATAACAGCTATATTCACAAAATAAGATCTATCCACCTATACGAGGCATACATTATATTTTGTCAGAGCTAGCTCTGCCTTGTGCCTGTCGATTCCAAAAAAGTAATGCGGTTACTTGTAACAAATACTCGTAAATAAAAGTGATACCATGGCAGTGTTGTAATGTTTTCATGAACACGTTGTTAGTACAAAATCACCCAAAGGGAAATGCATCTATGTATGATTTAATGCATGTTGTCAGTAGCACGATTTGAACCGAGTTCACTTGATACTGTGAATTGTAATGAATGCAAATTGCTATTATGGGAACTATACGCTCAAATAATAACTGGCAAAGTTATTTAATTGGTATTGGTGAGATAAAAATGTGAGATGACTGTTTTAACCATAAACATATCTTGGTATCTATGCTATCTTGCAAACTGTATCACGTGACATGGGCCTTGTCCATTATCTCACGAAATAGTTCCTACGGTTTGGTTGAATAATATGTTCATCATCATCATCATCATCATCATCATCATCATCATCATCATCATCTCTTTTTCGCCTGTGGTCCCGTCTGGGAATCATGCCGCCAACAATATGTTCATAAGGTATATACTATGCCTCAATTGATTGTAGATTCTTAAGTCAATTTCAGTAAGATATAAGATTGAAGTCGATATCATTCACTCCCATGTACGTTATGTCGATGTGTAAAACGCTCAAAATCGTGTTGTAACTAACACATTGAAGAAGGACAAATGATATATAAACTAACCGCTTGTTATTCTTTATCTAACTGGTCGTAAACGTATCTATTTTTATCACAGTGTGCACACTTATGAAACTACGTATTAACCCAGTATATACATGTAGGACACTCATTGTTTATGTCCATGTTTATGTTAAACCGCTCGTTTCAGTTACTGGCTTCTGTAAAACTTTTGGATATTACATAAGTAATTTGATATATGTACTGTTTATTGCATACAGTGTAGAAAGGAAATGTTGTATTCATTGTTGGAATAAATAGAACAGTAAAGTATCAATTTCAAATTTAAAATCATGAGCTTCTTGTCCCAGTTTTATGCGCGGATTGATAAGACCGATAAGTATACTTTGCTTTAACACACCGGCCTTTAAAGTTATATTTTATTGTTGTACAAAACTTGGCGGATTGCCACATTTGTAACCGGGAAGATAAGATATGAAAAACACATAACATTTTTTTTTATAAAGCAGACGATGAGAATACTGTTTCATGTGATTCGTTCACTAGTGTTAATGTTGCTTAGAAAGGCATATGCTGAATGTGGATCAGCTACACATGGATGTATGTACAAGAGTTTTAAATTGAAGAGTGTTTACAACTGTTATTATCGGTATGTGTTTTTGCATGACGATGTAACCTCACGTTTCTTTTTTTCCATGTATTATAGTGCAGCTAGTTTCAAAGTGGATAGACAATTCGAAAAACACGTTGACAATACAGTTGTTCTGTTGTTCGATATGCTCTACCCACTACTACGTGTTTAAGTCTCTAATTGGTTCACTACATAATGGATTATATATAATTGATTACTTTATTGGTGAACGTAAAGCAGTCGTTTCCAAACTTGACAATGATTATGTAATACACCAGGTGAAACACGTTTGTTTTCTATATATCAAGCTGTGAGTTGTTGCACACGACTGGACAACATCCAAGCTGTATCTGATAACAGTGTAATCACATAAATATTAGTTTAAAATAAATAAAAATGTGCACAAACACTAAGACCATTGAATTCTCAACGCGCGTCAGTAATAAAAACACGATACCTTGGAAAAGGAGCATCAAAGGGAAGTTAATTAAGAAAACCCATTTAAGAAACCAACCGGAACAGTCACTGGAGAATGCGATCAAAGATTGTGACTCTACTTTAATGCGTGTAGAATTTGAAATTAAACGGTACGATGATATATACATTACAAGTGTTATAAAGACTCTATGTGCCTTGTTTCCAGATTGTCCAATGTACTTTCTAAATAATGGAACATTGGAAGTGTTTCTTTTACCAGAAGTTCCTACAATTGTCAAAACAATGAAATACCGAGGAAGGTTCAATGAGCAAATGTATTATGAAGGCATCCCAAGTTCAGACTTTATTGTATGGGAATGTAAGGAGGACACGTTTTTTATAGCAATGCAATCGGGCAACAAGGAATTCATTTTCATTAATCTGGTAAAACATTGTTTGTTGAACAGCAACAGAAAGGTGCGGTACGAGGAACTAATAAAACTGTTTGTTAGAAGACAACTGAATGCACCAGTCATTTCTTTGCAAAAAGACACCGTTTGCCCACTTGATAAATATCAATACGCATTATCAAGTTCCCTCAATTCAATCCATGGATTATTAGCTACACATAACGCGGAACTGGTTCCATCTGGCGCAATGTTTACTAACACAACACATGGGACTATCAGCGCCCATGTCAAATCTGTTGACAATATGCATGCCTCAGAAAATGCATCTGCATCTTTTCAAAACGCAGCAAAACTTACACATTCACATCTAGTGACCCAAAGTGGTGTACAGAAAACCGCGCAAAGGTGCAGTAGTGCTAAAGATGTTACGGTACACGGAGTAATTTCATCTCAAAACTCTGTAACGAATAACATTTCTAGTTTGGCTTCAGCTGTTCCTAGTAATGAGATATCTCATTCATTGGCGCTTATATCAGCAGAACAGACATCATTTAAACGGCGCAAAACTTTACCGCGATACCCTCGTTATGCTACAGAATCATCCAGACATCAGTCATATTTAAACTGGCCTCATGCAATCCCGACTGAAAATGAATGTGTTATCGCTGGATTCTTTTATACAGGTAAACATATTTTCTGTACATAAAATTGTCTATATCATATATCACTTTCTACAAAATGTCCTCACAGAATGAGCAAATACTCAATAGTATTTATGAATTAATGAATACTATTTTTTTTAACTACTAACACGGTTGATTTCAGGTGAATTCGATCTAATCAGATGTTTCCAATGCGGCATTGGTCTTAAGGATGTCAGTGCACATACGAAATGCTGAATCATGTCTGTACTTAGATGCTATGTTTGGTCCCGAAGGATTGAACAAAAAGCGGGTATGTAATTGCATTTTAATGTTGTATTGCCTTCGTTGTGATTGTTTTGTTAGTTTAGCAATATAATTTGATTAACTTGATAAATAATTATATTATTTATGTCGGTTAACAGACAACATCACTTCAAAGTTGAAATCAAGTCGGCTGTACGTATTTTTAAATCATTATCTTGAAGTACGTCTACATCACCTAATTTTCAGAAAGAGCTAGATCGATCCAACCCAGAGAACAATCGTCAAAGACAATATGCAGAATTGCAGAAGAACCTTGGAGCAACATGTATGCATCATGAATCTTTAAGTAAATACATTATCCAGTACTCTGAATCGTCTTGTACTTAATTATTTTAGTGCCATGATTTTGGTACGTCAACCCTTTGAATAAACTTTCAGCAAGCAGTCATTCTTCAAGAAGTCCCCAATATTCAACATTCGAGTCTCGCCTACTAAGTTACGAAAGTGATAACTTTCGAAGCATAAAAAGTCCAGAAGAGTTAGCTGCAGCAGGATTGTTCTACACAGGTTTGTGTACAAAATAGAAAATATTGTCTAGCGAAGACAAAAAAACTGCTTACAAATAAAAGTACTATTCATTCTATCAGTTTATGAATACAAACAACATGAACGTCCGCAACATAAACACTTTAACACACTCCATAATTGCAATAGTTTTATTAGTCGGTATTATATTAATTCAATATCAGCGCTAATATTCGAGACTTTGATTTAAACGCCCACTTTTTTTGCATTTACCGTCCCAAGGCGACGATTCCACTTTAGATCATTTTTAGTTTATAGTTGATGTTCTGTTATATAAGCATCGGAAGAGAACAATCCTTTCTCGCCTGATAGAGGTTCTGGAGTTCATTTTTTGCTGTATTAAACAATTGGAAAAATCTTGATTGTGATTGGTAGTTCGCGATTTCAATTTTCTCCCCAGAAAACATGTTGCGACAAATGGAAGAGATGACCATGTCTTTATGCATAGGTTTTACAAATTTTGCAAGGTGTAGGAGACGAAGTTCGATGTTTTTCGTGTAACGGAGGTTTAAGGAACTGGGAGGGACATGATGACCCATGGATAGAGCATTGCAAGTGGTTTCCCGCATGTACATTTGCAAGAGAAACAAAAGGGGATGCATTCATTGAACAAATACAACACAGTGCAAACGCGCCGACAACTATGCTGGTAATGACCGGTTCCATTACAAAGCAATATATCTTCCTATATCACATTAGATTAATCAAAAATTGATACAGTAAATAACACTAATGATTCAATAAAGTTCAGCAATGTCAATTTTGTTTCGGGATTCTTATTCTTTTATCGTAGTTACACTCTATATAACTAGTCGATTAGTTGTATTAAATGAACGCAATTCACATGCTATATCCAATGAACCACATAACACTAGCTTTACATATCATTTTTATTATATTTCACACAGAATAACGCATCTTATCCTCCGGCAGAAGTTCATCATCATATTGACCTTGATCTTGATATGGATCTTGTGACGATGAAATCTATATGCATGAATGAAATGGGGTTCACTACGGAGATCTTTGACGAAGCAGTTTATCACCTAAAGCTTGATGGTAATACCATGAAGAAATTCGGTTAAATGTGCTAAAACATACAGTTATGTCGCGTCATTTCCAGGTTTCTTTGTTTTCTCTTGTCAGGTAATCACCATCCGAATATTGAGGACATCATTAACCGTATAGACCATATACAAAAGGAAACAGCCGTTCAATATACATCGGCTAAGATATCAGGTAATATAATTTCTTTGCACAAGTAAATGTATATATCCAAACATTAACACATTATATGCTAATGTTATATATATAAATATATATATGTGAGGAAGATTGTTATGTTTATAAACAAACATTTATCCCGCAGTTGAAATAATTAAAACAAACTATTGGTTTATACAATGAGATTATATCTTTATATTATAACCATATCCGAATTAGGTCTAATATTCTTTGTAACGATGTGTTAGTACTTTTGCAAATAAGATAATAACGCGATAGGAAATGAAATGTCCATTCGAAGGTGCACGCGCAGCATCGAGGCTGTCTCAGATCATCGATCTAGCCAGTCAGTGCATTGTATCATATTTTATGTAGTGGGTTTGCATTTTAGCATATCATTATTTTGAGAATGTGATAACAGTATCTGCAATGGTGGCAAAAAGTACCGTGCTTTTCCTTTCGTTTGTTGATACATGTATAACGTCTAGATTCAACGTCTTATATAGGGCTATAAGTAAATATACTAGCGTGTGTTCTTTTGCGGAAAATTTTACCAATCAAGAACAGTTACTAATTCCTTTCTATTATTATTATTATTATTATTGTTGAAAACGGATTGTTGTTATTAAAAAGCATATGGGTGTTTTGCAATGTTTGTAACTAAAATGTATAACCAAGGAAATCTAGCCGACTTAACAACAAGAAGTCTCATGGGTCATTGTTTTTGTTATATGAACGTGCCACACTTAAATTAACATAAATAGTTTCTTCTTAAGAATCGTTTTACGAAGAGAACCAGCGTTTGAAGAGTATTGTGAAATGCTCAAGATGCAAAATCAACGATTCAAACGTGCTGTTCCTGCCTTGCGCCCACCACGTTATGTGTATCACCTGTGCATATGACACAAAGAGGTGCTCGGTCTGTAACAGAGGTGTCAGTGATGTTGTCAGGACTTTCATGGGATAGATAACATTTGAATATAGTTGGGAAAACGAAATTAAACTTAATCGGAACCTATATCCGCTCAAGAAGAGAAAATAAGGAATGTGATCTCAGCAAGTCACTTTTTGGAACATATTGTGTGTATTTCGTGAAATGTTGTGTGAAAGGTTGCTTTCATTCTTTTAACATATGGTTACGTTGACGACGCTAAATAAATGCATCTTGCTAGTGATATTGTTTCATTCTATGAATGCAAGATGCATGACATGTAATATGAAAAATACTTTTGAACATGTAATGGTTATCAATGCATTTGTACAGAATCAACATGTGTATGTTTCAGAATACTGTGTGTATTTCACGAAGTGAGATAATACTGTTCTTATTCATATACATTTGTATACTTAACACAATAATATGTTTAACATATTTTATTAGATATATGTACTGTTTCGTTCAAGCAAATAAACAGTTTTCAAGACCTGGGATTAAATGATTTTGCTTGTGTCCATAATGTAGATCATGCACTTATTTGTTTCTGGGTTACTTGCTATTATTTGAAGAGTAGTTAAGGAAAGGATGACTAACATATCGAAAAATATTTCCTTAGTTCGAAAGCCGGACACGAATAGCTCACTTTGTAGAGAATTTGCCTGATAATCAGCTGTTTGAGAGTTCAATGTTTAGCAGGAGAACATACACTGCATTGGGGATGCGTTGAGACCTAATTTTTATAACCATTCTCTCGTTACCTTTGATTAAAGTTTTCCCCAATTTGAAATAGAATGCCAACAATACTAAACTGTCCATAAAAGCTTATCTTACCCAGGGCAAGTATGTGATTGGTTAGTAGATTAACTGATTTTCAACAACGAAAGAAAGTTCACGTACGTTTTGATGTATTTCTGATGGAAATCATGGATTAGCAAAATAATATCGATATATAATATAAACTTTGCTAACGTGCTTAATAAGAAGAGTACGAGCGACTTAAGGGAAATGAAAAGCCGGTTTTATTACTTGAAGCATTACGATATTTACTGTCATAGAATAACTAATTATGAAATAACTTAACCTTGAACTTATTTGAAATAAAATCTGAAAACCGCATCACACTAAAAATAGAATGAGGAGCCATTCCGCCAGAATGAAAATACGTATAACAATACTCTTATTGGACAATCTACCGGAATTTCATGCGATGTCCTTACAATCGTGTCCATTTTGTGACCTCGTTCAGTACATTCTCGCTTCTCCTTAAAGTATGGACTTTTGAAAGGCAGTGGTTTAAGTAAATTGAACCGAATTATTTATTCCATTAACAAAGCACTTTCTAGTACATTCGGGTAGATTACATTGCGTTGAAAGTACTTATCAAGTTTTTGAGCTGTATTCTTAGTAAATGAACGACAGTTTCATAGGAATTCAGCACGATTCTCGTGACGTTTCGACTGCTCTAGGATTTGAAAATACTATAGACATCGTCTGCCAAGACTTGAGACGATAATGCGACAGCAGTCGCTTGATAGTTGATGTACACTCCATACATTTCTGCTGCATGCTAACAGCGTTCTCCACATTTCCTCCACGTGCTAGTTCCATGCGAATGATATTCAAAAGCGTATACATGTACATCTTGAAAAGAAAAGATCTATTGGAATACGAACAGCTTTATCCAAAAACATACTTTTTGTCAAGAATGAGGCACGGATTTTATCTTTTGTTCGGTCTTGCATGTACGAATTATTGCATGGTTTCAACAGCTTGATTTTATTCCAATTTAGTTCACGTGACATTTTGCTTAATTAATTTAAAATGTCAGTATCGGGTTAAAACTAGCAAAGAATTGCACGCGTTGTTTTGTTCATAAACCTGAAATATAATCAGACTTGTACTATAACCCAGTTACATGCTGCGATTCTCTCAACCTAAAGTTAAACCGCTCGTTAGAGATATTGCTAAATATGTTTCGTACAATCACAAAAGCGTGCACAATGAGACATTTGTATAATGTGAGATTCGAAATATATTTTCCTTGTGTGATATAATTAATAGCTAATTCAAAATAAATTGTTTTGAAAGAAACGTTACGTATTGAGCTTCGAATATAGGACAGAATAGTGAAAAGTTGTGTCGCATTGTTTTGTATGAGTTGAATTTTCAAGTGACTGCAACTTAACAACACAACCTTTAAATGCTTATTATATATTTGGTATAAACTTGGCATGGTTTGCGCTTTGGATGTAGGGTAAATAAGAAAACAATAACAACAGCGATTCATTGGAACAGTTTTTAATCGACATTCAATATGGATCACACACAAACACATATTTAAAATTGGACATATTGCGGCTTACAATAATTAACGTTGATGCTGGACGAGTCGTTTTTTATTCGTGCCGAGCCTGACCCCGTGTTCAAAAATCGATTTTAACTGACATTGATTTTCATTTTTGCCTATCATCTACAATGGAATCCATTTTTAATGACAAGCAAAATTGATTTTCGATTGCAAAAACTGTTTTGTGAACACGGGACCTGATATATTATTAAAACATAGAGTAGTAAAAAGTGTTTCAGCTAATTATACCTACCCTTACCAAGTTTTAAAGGAATAATAATATATACTCGCTCGACTCTGCAGGAATGAATATGTTGCATGACATGTTTGAAGTGTTCATCATAACTTCATTAACTCATGCAATTGATGTTGTAAATAAACGTTTTTTTTTCTGCTGTTGTTATAGCTTTTTTTGTCTAAATGTAAAACATTTGGTATTTGATTGTTGTTATGTTTACTCTGATTTATTTGTACAAAAACTGATAGCTCCATACGTGATTTCGAGTATTATGACGAATATCCAAAACATCGACTGATATAAACCCCAACTGAATTCATAAAACCATAATTCAGGACCCTTTGTGTCAGGTCGAATTAAGCGTTATGGTATGATAAATGATTGAGATCGAGACTCACATTTCAAGTTCCGATTTTAAAAGTTAAATTGATGTACAATTTGAAAACACGCTCAATTCAAATTAATGTGCATGCATGGCACTGATCTTAACCAATGTACAATATGCATAGGATATCTTGGCAGCACAACTGAATGCATTAGCATTTGTAATAAACTAGGTCAAGTAAACTGTGTTTCGATGTTGAAAGATACTTATACCGTGATTCATATCGATATAAAACGGAAGTTATTGAAAGTACTTCACTATATATTTGATAACAGTTTGCAAATACATATGTGCGTTTATAAATACGCCGACAGACAACGTGCATGACAATAAAAAGAACATCAACCCTTGTTGAAAAGATAAATATTCAGTTTAAATTTACTGCGCTTTACACGCGGATGAAGCGACATTTTACATGCATCATAATTTTCGCGCGGTTTTGAACTTATATTTTTACACGTATTATTTGCGCAAATTATATCGCAATCATTATTATAGAAGTACAAACTCATTTAAATCTTTTGATTTTGATCTTATTGCCGGATCTGTTGGATCAAGGAATAAGTTATTTTCTATCATTAACACACTTGTTTTCCTAATTCGATATTGCATTTGACTACGAACAAGTTGGCCGAAAGAATCGACTGATCCGATGCTTAATAACCCGTTTCGAACGAGTCGGGCATAGTTATTCCACAACACAGGGAAAGAAATTATGAAAGCTAAAACAGAAATTGATTTCAGGTGATTGCGATATGCTTAGATTTATTCAATGTGGTATTGGTCTGAAGGAATTAAGTCATGAAGAAAATCCAAGGGCAGAGCACATACGAAATACGGAATCAAGAAGCAACATAGAAGCCATGGATAGATCTATTGGCGGATATATGGTTGGATATTTTAGTAATTGCGTTGGGATTGCATTGTTTATGAATAGCTTGATTGTATAAATATGCACGAAATAAAAGATGTAAAATAATGTAATGTTACAACATAACTTCGAAATCGCAACCCAACGCCAGTGACATATTTTGCCGTGCCGTTATATCATTATTTTTATGACCAACTATTAGATCAACTCAAAGAACAATAGCCGATTCCTGAGAAACCGTGCAGCAACATGTATGCATAATAAATATTTATCTAGTATATACATGATCTAAAGATATTTACTTCTATAAGATTTAAATCTGATTCGTCTTCTGTTTCGGTAATTTTTGGTTTATATTAACCAATTGAATTGCTTTCCAGCAATAATAATATAAACTGGTCACACTGCCAGCATTATCAAATATATTTGAAATGCGCGTTGGTGTAATTACGGGTCCTTTGTCTATCTTTCTACCGGACATCTTCTTATAGTGCCCTTGACGAGTCAAAGATTTTGCAGTAAACTGTCCTCTAAAGGTCCTTCCTTTTTCTTCAAATGTGATCTTCTGATACCTGCTGCTCTTGTCATTTTACCGTTTAAGGTCACCGTCAACGAGTCTGTGGTGTCTTTCTCCATTGTCAGATTTGATGTCATATTTATCCAGCTTGATCATTACGCACAGGGTCGTGCTGATTTTGTTCTCTTGGCTGCGGTTGTTATCTGACTCCTCTATGGCTCGGTCGGGTTGTAGAATGCTTTAAATAATTATTGCTTCCAGCATAAAGAGTTCTTTCCGACCCCCCAATGTATTGTTTTCGTTTATTACCCCCGTACTATGGTTTTGACGTTTCTTTTTTCTGTGACAAGGTTTTGTGTCAGTCCGGATGCTTAAGCAACCCATTGAGCCATATTTTGTTGAATGATGAGCTGGATGTGGTAATGCCACATGAGGTAAGTAGGACAGGCCAATGTTCACGAGGAAGTTCTCCAGTTTGAACAGATTTTTGAAATATCGATGTAAATGCTGGTGCATGATGCTTTAAATAGTTTTTGAGAATAACATTTGAGATGTTATCTGGTCCAACGGCTTTTGAAGTGTTTATGTTCGATACAAGTTTTGTAACGCCGGGTGCCGTGATATTTAAATTCGGTAAAGAATGTTTATAAATCTTTTCTAGCGATGGTAACTTGCGCTTAGAGCGTTTCGTGAACACAGAACTGAATTGATCAAATAGTATTTCTGCTTTGTCCTTAGCATCATTCAACAGTTTGCCCTTTTTCTTTAAAGGAGCTACACCAACACTGTCTTGTCGTTTAGATTTTACATAACGCCAGATGGGCTTGCTATTATAGTAGTAGCATTAGAAGTAGTAGTAGTAGTAGTAGTCGTGGTAGTAGTAGTAGTAGTAGTAGAAGTAGTAGTAGTAATAGTTATAGTAGTAGTAGTAGTAGCAGCAGCAACAGCAGCAGCAGAAGGAGTAGTAGTAGTAGTAGTAGTATAATAAATTAAAATTAATATATGAATAATAATAATCTTTACATAAGTAAAGATGCTCAATTTTTACGTGTATTCAACTGACATATTTCATTCAAGCCGATGGTTAAGACCGAATGGTGAATAGTTTAGCGATATACTATTATAAATGCATCGCAGGTGTATAGACAACGCTGGCATCCTGTACAAAACGCAAATAAATAACCTTCAGGTAAACTCTTTCATTAATAATATCGACAAAGTACAACAGCTTGGCAGTAATCATATGTATAATACTTGTGTGTATATCATTTAAACTTTGTTTTAAATCAAACACATTATTAAGCAGCAATGACCCGCGTCATGCGAACATGTGTTTTATGTTATTTACGGCCAGCGTACAGTGTAGCTCTATTCTAGCTTGTGTAGTTTCGTCAGGAGCTACGCTATCCGCTATTAAGTCACGCACTGTTTTCTGGACTAATAAGCGGACGTGGTAGCTCCTGACCATACCGTGCGGATGCGCCAGATGGGCTCAAGCTATTCTACGCTGGTCGTAGATGACATAAGACTCATTTTCGCATCATGCGGCTCATATGACTTTGGCTATTAATATTGTATTAACAATTTTATTACACTACCATCAAGTCGATACAATTGATAGGATATATATGATTTTTCGAAACACCTGTTTCTGTTTGTGTGAATATAGCTACGGTTTAGAAAATGCGGTAAACGGTTTACAAAAATCACAACAAAATGGGATACCCGGTAACAAATGTTGCATAAATTTGACATATGAAACATTTTATTAAGCGTGCTTTATGACTTGTTCACGCGATATCAATTAAATACGCAGTTGAAAGCTATGACGTTCTCACGCTATATCTATTTCGTGTTCATGCAATAGCTATGACGTACGCTCGCGATTGCTATGACGTTCGCGCGCGCTAGCTATACAGTGCGAACGGGATAGCTATGACGTGTGCACGCGATAGCTATGACGTGCAAATGCGATATCTATGACGTGCGCACGCGATAACTATGACACCAACACAATTTTCCTTGACTGACTATTATTTATTTGGCATAATAGCTAAATGCGATACACTGTGCGATTGGCTTAACACTGAAGATAATACGTGTTTACCAAATATCAGCAGTTTTTGAAGAATAGCGTGCGGCGACATGTTTCTAAAAATCAAACTTGGAAATCGAACACAACTGCTATTTATATATGAATGTAATCATCCCAAATCGTCTTAAGAGCGGAACTTAAGATTGACCTTTGACCTTAAAGTGTGACCTTAACCTTTGAGGTAAGGAGACAGTGTTACATCAGACACATTGTCTTATGCTCGTTGACAATTGTATCAAGTTATTTTTACATCCATCAATATAAGGAACATTTGTGGCTGTAACAGGAAGTTTCAAACAGACTCACAGACAGTGTGAGTATGACTGCTATATGCCTCAAAGGGGGACACACAAATGATCATCAGAGGGGTTTGTACCAGTGTCTTTTGGATTATTGTTTTAACCACTGGTCCATTCTTAAAGTTATATTATAAGTTAAAAGCATTTATAATAAGTGATCCAGGTAACACAATTTAACAAAATAAGAATAAACATTCATAATTATTTACTATTTTTGAATTGTTAACACTTTATATACTGCATTACAGTAGTTTAAGTGATGATCATTCATAAGGGAACCTGTATTTTTCAATTCAAGTCTTCGTCCTTAGTGTTGTTTTACTCCCTGATTTTCAGTCTTCTATTATTTTTTAATTTGTGACAAAAAGTAATCAATCTGTGAACATGTCCTTTAAACCATGAGTAAATTATAAAAGAATCAGTACCTAACCAGGCCCTACCACTGTTAAGCCCCATCTTAAATATTGTAAGAAGATAATGTAAGTGTATGACACTCTTTAACAGCACCTTGTTTTCATTGCAAAATTGATATAAACAAAACCACCCTCAACTCAAACATAATGATAAGAACAGCGCAGAAAAATAATTCTTAAAGTAACTAAGGAACACAAGCCAATATATACTCTGTTAATTTTTTTTATACCGGTTAAGTTTTTATGAATGCTGTTATTTAGGAAATATAAACAATTCACGGCTTAATTAATCCTGAGACTCTGTTTTAATACAAAATTTAAGGATACAATCTTGTAAAAAGATTCTTCATATATCAACATAAATTTTGATATAACTTATAATATCAAAACCATAAATTATCATTAAAAAAGTAATTTTCCCTGCGAATAAGTTTGAATATGATATGTGTAATGTATAAGAGCTCACTTAGTGTTTTATATTACGGAACATCAGCTGTTTAGGCATAACAAATAATGTTTGTGTCATGTAACTTGACCAACTTATTTAGGCAGGTACTGCTTGGAAGAAAATGTAGAACGAAGCCAATTTTCAACTCGACAAACTTGGAAACGTATAAGTAACATACATTAATATTGTTTTTAAGAGGATTTTATAAAGACACACCACTTTCTAACTCAAAACCCATTTACAGCGGAATTGAAGCGCAAACAAAAGTTCAAATACAACATATGGCAACGGGTGTTTCTTGATACATTTTTTTTGCATTGAATACATTTAGTCTTAACAATTTCACTATACACATGTATATCATTGATACTAGATACATTTATTCATATAGTGTGACTGTTATTAAGAGCCTTCTTAGAACAAGCAAGAACGAAAAAAACGTAATGGAAAAAAAGAAATGACAAACTCAATAGCATTTTGTAATGTTGGGGCATTTCTATGGTTACCCAAAACGATCCTATTTGCTGGGCCTAAATAGAATGAAGTATTTCTAGAACATAATTATTTAATAAAATAACAATATTTTAAAGAGGTAAAATTTAATAATTGAAAACTGACAATCATACACATAAAAAAGCTATAAATATGTAAATAATTTGTTCATAAAATGCAATAACAGAACATAATTATAAAATATTTCACAAGTATCTTTATTTATTCTTTTACAATCAGCAAATTAAGAGCCAATAATTTTCTAAGAAAAAGCAATTTTTTTAACTTTGTAAATAATTTTATTTTTTATGCATATAACCAGGGTTGGAAATAAAGCAAAAACCCAGTACCATCCAATGAATCTTAAATGCTAATAGTCCAAAACTACCTTTATTACGTTCTTTAATAAACTCTCCTTAGGGCCTTTCATTTTCGGGAGATGGGGAGGGGGAGGACATTATTTTACATATATTACTGGCAGAAAATTATAGTAATTTGTCTGTAACACATTATTGAAACATTACTGTCAAAGAATTACAGTATATTTGCATTGACAAACAAAAGCATAAATTTGGCATGAAATTCTTTGGTGTTTTTTAAACATTTAAAAAGGGTAAGGTGATTGTGTACTAGGGTAGGGGCATGTTTAAAAAAAAAGGTCTGTCCACTGTACAATTAGTATTGAAAGAATAACTGTTTGCAAGTGCTATCACAATCCTAGGTCCTAACTCTGTGTTACCGCTACAGACTCTTGAAAAAGATAACAGCGTTATTATTTGAACTTTGTACTCAAAACTTCTGAAACTTATTTTTAAAAGCTATCTTACCATAATGAGGCTATTGCCATTGTGGTCACTGATATCCTTCTGTCCACAATATTCAAGGACCAAAAAGGCCACGTGGCGAACTTGAAAAATACACATTAATTATTGTTATGATTAAATTTATCTGAATAACATTGTTTTTAACTCATCCCGTTATTCTGTTTGCAAATATAGTAACTTAAGTATGGTGTTAACATGTTGCCCCTGCCAGACCTGTCTGGCTATCGGTTAATAAAGATTTGAACAATTTAATCGAAGTAATTGGAGTAAAATTACCGCATTTTGCGAGATTTATTCTTTCTCTAATTATAGCAATATAATTGATGAATCAAAGGTAAACGTTGCTTCCTGCGTTAAACCATGTTTCTTGGATTTAAGGATTTGTTAGAGTGAACAGATAAACAGATTTTTAAACCAACATTTCCTAAATTCAAAACGACTTTGAAGATATTAAAATTGTGTGATGCTTTAATAAAAGCAGCAGCTATTAAATAACTATTATACGTATTTACATATACACTATGCTATGATATTAAGAATAAGGAATATTGTATAATTTTTGAATTTGAAGAATTTGTGACAGCACCCTTGGTGTTTATTGCAACAGAGTAGTTCCATAACTCCACTGCAAGGCCTTCCAGCTGAAAAACAGACACATACAAATAGCTGTCCAATACAGCATTAAAGACCAGTATTTAATTATTAACAGGTAAATACATACTTTTACATGCACATATTTATTTTCTTCCAAAAAAGGATGATGGATTCTGGGTTCTTTAAAACAGTACATTTAAGTCAGTTAAAACAAATGTGGACTTAAATTGCAGTTGCACATACACTTGCATGGTTTTAAAACCTTAGGGGATAATGATACAATGAATAACACAAAAGATAATGCATACTTCGCTTAAAACTTTGTTGTTTTCTGGTTGTGTTGCCTCTGGTAATGGTAGTGACTTGCCAGAGAGTTTGACACAGCTGTCCACACAAACAGACAGAAAGTTATGGTAAGCAGAACCACAGGATTTTTACAATATATATAATATGTATAATGGTTACGCGAAACTGAATGGTATACCTGGTTCTTATCGGTCCAGACCTTCGCATCAGTCTATGAGTTTTAGTAGTCCACTTTATATAGTTATAAGTTTTAGCCGTTTTAATTTTTTGCTGTTTATTAATGATTATTACGAAAAGCGTCCTAATGATTTCCAGTTTACATTGGAAAGAAGTTCATCTTTACCCCAAACTTATGTCATGATTATTTAAATCACATTGCACTTAATTGGAAGTGCTTTCTTCAGAAATTATTTGTGGGTTTAACAAATGCGCTTTGATTAATTCTTTAAATATATTTTAAGAACAAACCTTAGCAACCAAATTAAAGGGCACGACCAATGAGAAACATGGAATATATACATATTACCACAGGGGGCTAAATGTAATTTGCCAAATATTGATGATTTCAATACAATCTAAGAATAAAAATTAAACTATAGATTGACATGTCAAACATGTACGCATTAAAATCTGTTCATTTGCAAATCATAGGAAGTTAGGTGTATTTATTGTAGCAGCATGGGCTGCATCAATTGATACATGCAGATTCTATATTAATAAAAAATATACGTTTGAATTGAGCCAAAAATGTGACTACATCTATTTCCATTGTAAGTTTTGTGACAGCTGAACTGGTTCAACCTAAAATAATATGTAGACCTTTTTACTTAAATGAAAAAATAACTTTCGCTTGTACATCCGAAAGTATGAATGTCCGAAACCATATGGTCATACGAAACTATACAATTCTATCGAATACATTGAACATCATGTGAAATTTTTGCCAAAATCGTAGAAATATTTTCATTGAAGTTGAACAAAGCAAAATAATAAGCGCATGTCACGAATAAACTTAGAACATTACGATTTGGATTTATTTGTGTTTGTCTTCTGCAAAACTGACACGAAAACGACTCCATACTGTAAGCGGCGACAAAACACCATATAAAAAGACGATGCAATAAATTGTCTGGTACCCAACACGAGTTATAAATATCCAGGTACCACTGAAAAATGATTCGAGTTTCTTTATTCATTTGCTAGCCATTTTAATACAATTATATAGTAAACAATTTCACATTTGCAAGCGTAGCAGACATAGGAGAGGACCTTGCAACAACCATTCTTGGTGAATGAAAGGGTTATACGATGTATAATCTTCGAAATCACTATATAAGGACTGAATACTGGGTTTAGACCCAGATTCTTAGCTTCAAATTACTATACATAATATTTCGTTTAAATGTATTTCCCGTATTTAAGTTTTTCTGTCAGTTTCGTTGTTTACTGTATTGTTTAGCGTGTGCTTTGATTTTTGTGCCTTGATATGAAAGAAATTCAATAATTTTCTATTTGTTTCATTCAATGCTAAAAACTTACAATCACTAAAACAGATCGGCTATATATCGTAGCCCTGTCATATAGAACAGAAAATGTGCCCTGTACATATTACTTGGGTATCGAAAAGTGAATAGTGGAAGTGCCAGTTGCATTATGTGTACTTTTTCTTGGAAAACGACAACGTTTGTAGGACATCTTTCCAAAGGAGATTGGTAAGTATAGTTGCTAGCGTTTCAGAATAAGAATTTCCTCATTTTAAGTGCTTTTTAAAATTTGCAATGTGTAAGAAATTTCCATATGCGGCATATACTCTTTTTAGCCATCCTAGTTTAATTTCATATAAAAAAAGCTTCGATTTTTATCATTTTAGACCCTCACCAACCATTCAAATACTCTTAACAAAATGCAGTTGCACATACACTTGCATGGTTTTAAAACCTTAGGGGATAATGATACAATGAATAACACAAAAGATAATGCATACTTCGCTTAAAACTTTGTTGTTTTCTGGTTGTGTTGCCTTTGGTAATGGTAGTGACTTGCCAGAGAGTTTGACACAGCTGTCCACACAAACAGACAGAAAGTTATGGTAAGCAGAACCACAGGATTTTTACAATATATATAATATGTATAATGGTTACGCGAAACTGAATGGTATACCTGGTTCTTATCGGTCCAGACCTTCGCATCAGTCTATGAGTTTTAGTAGTCCACTTTATATAGTTATAAGTTTTAGCCGTTTTAATTTTTTGCTGTTTATTAATGATTATTACGAAAAGCGTCCTAATGATTTCCAGTTTACATTGGAAAGAAGTTCATCTTTACCCCAAACTTATGTCATGATTATTTAAATCACATTGCACTTAATTGGAAGTGCTTTCTTCAGAAATTATTTGTGGGTTTAACAAATGCGCTTTGATTAATTCTTTAAATATATTTTAAGAACAAACCTTAGCAACCAAATTAAAGGGCACGACCAATGAGAAACATGGAATATATACATATTACCACAGGGGGCTAAATGTAATTTGCCAAATATTGATGATTTCAATACAATCTAAGAATAAAAATTAAACTATAGATTGACATGTCAAACATGTACGCATTAAAATCTGTTCATTTGCAAATCATAGGAAGTTAGGTGTATTTATTGTAGCAGCATGGGCTGCATCAATTGATACATGCTAATGATTCTATATTAATAAAAAATATACGTTTGAATTGAGCCAAAAATGTGACTACATCTATTTCCATTGTAAGTTTTGTGACAGCTGAACTGGTTCAACCTAAAATAATATGTAGACCTTTTTACTTAAATGAAAAAATAACTTTCGCTTGTACATCCGAAAGTATGAATGTCCGAAACCATATGGTCATACGAAACTATACAATTCTATCGAATACATTGAACATCATGTGAAATTTTTGCCAAAATCGTAGAAATATTTTCATTGAAGTTGAACAAAGCAAAATAATAAGCGCATGTCACGAATAAACTTAGAACATTACGATTTGGATTTATTTGTGTTTGTCTTCTGCAAAACTGACACGAAAACGACTCCATACTGTAAGCGGCGACAAAACACCATATAAAAAGACGATGCAATAAATTGTCTGGTACCCAACACGAGTTATAAATATCCAGGTACCACTGAAAAATGATTCGAGTTTCTTTATTCATTTGCTAGCCATTTTAATACAATTATATAGTAAACAATTTCACATTTGCAAGCGTAGCAGACATAGGAGAGGACCTTGCAACAACCATTCTTGGTGAATGAAAGGGTTATACGATGTATAATCTTCGAAATCACTATATAAGGACTGAATACTGGGTTTAGACCCAGATTCTTAGCTTCAAATTACTATACATAATATTTCGTTTAAATGTATTTCCCGTATTTAAGTTTTTCTGTCAGTTTCGTTGTTTACTGTATTGTTTAGCGTGTGCTTTGATTTTTGTGCCTTGATATGAAAGAAATTCAATAATTTTCTATTTGTTTCATTCAATGCTAAAAACTTACAATCACTAAAACAGATCGGCTATATATCGTAGCCCTGTCATATAGAACAGAAAATGTGCCCTGTACATATTACTTGGGTATCGAAAAGTGAATAGTGGAAGTGCCAGTTGCATTATGTGTACTTTTTCTTGGAAAACGACAACGTTTGTAGGACATCTTTCCAAAGGAGATTGGTAAGTATAGTTGCTAGCGTTTCAGAATAAGAATTTCCTCATTTTAAGTGCTTTTTAAAATTTGCAATGTGTAAGAAATTTCCATATGCGGCATATACTCTTTTTAGCCATCCTAGTTTAATTTCATATAAAAAAAGCTTCGATTTTTATCATTTTAGACCCTCACCAACCATTCAAATACTCTTAACAAAATGTTTTAAATTAAACCTACTTTTGTCATACCCATTATAAAGTTTAGAAATAGTGTGTTTGTGTTTTATTTTGTAATAATGTTTTTATTAAAATAAATGCAATTCCGCGTCTTGATGTTATATTACGTTCTTTTCCAACTTTTATAAGTCTTTCAGCTCCATTTTAGATATTAAATTTGTCTGTATAGTTAATTTCTTAAACAGTGTGTAGATCTAAGTGATAATGAATGCTTAGCATCTGAATACTGTGTTTGTTCCATTGAAGTGTCCATTAAGTTTTTTACTTTCGGAACTTTTTTCTTCCCCATAGGCGGATCCAAGGGGGAGGGGGGGGGGGCGGACGCGAAAGTAAAGGCTATATCCATCCGTATTATGTATAAACTTTTTTGGCATTATTAAAAGGTACTTATATGAAAGAACATAAGGCGTGACATGCTCGAGAAGTGGTTGTCAAAGCATTCAAAATCACTAAAATCGTGGAGCTTGCCCTGGACCCCCTAGCAGGGCTTTGCCCTGCACCCACCAGGGGCCCTAGCGGCCCCCAGAACCCCCAGCAAATCTGTCAACATCTCACCCCCACTAACCAGAAATCTTTGAACCGCCCCTGTTCCCAGTCTATACTACTATTGTATTATCATACGCAATGGCATAACCAGTGGCATATCGGTTGTTAAAACTATTCATGATACAATAATATGGCTTAAACTAGATAAATCGTTTTTTAAAAATAACGAAGATATATTTATTGCAGCGGTATATATATGGGGTAGTGATTCTCCGATGGCCAACTTGATAGATACGGACCTGTTCGAAAGTCTCGGTAACGATATTAACCATTTCCAATTGTTGGGCACAGTAATGTTAGCTGGGGATTTTAACGCTAGAACAGCGTGTGAAAGTGATGCTATTCTTTCCGATGCATATATACACGATATCGACCCCGACTTCTTTTTAGCTGATAGCACGTTACCAAGATTTTCAATGGACAACGGAAGTAACTCTAAAAGAAATAGTTTACTTGATTTATGTAAGGCCACGGCACTGAGAATCGCTAACGGTAGATTTGGCTATGATTTTAGCATTGGTAAATATACATGTTTTAATACTCATGGCGCAAGTGTCATCGATTACCTGTTAATAAGTGAACATCATTTTAATACCGTAGATAACTTCTTTGTAAACGATTTTAACAATTTCAGTGAGCATGCCCCGTTGTCTTTCAATGTAATATGCAACGTGCGAGTTACAGTAGAAGAACCATATATATGTGAGTACGTTAAATGGCGGGATGATGAAAAACAGCATTTCCGAGAGGGTTTAATAAACAGGGCTCCGGATTTTAACGATCTACTCCAAAGCCATATCGAACAAAGCGACGCAAATATTGACACCATTGTCAAAAATTTCACCAATATTGTATGAGATGTTGCTGACCCATTATTTATCAAGCACGTTAAAAAATATCCACAATTTGAACGACACACTATATCGGATAGCGATAAATGGTTTGATCAAGAATGTAGAGAAGCGAAACGATCGTATAAAGATGCATTGTATATATATAACAACTCACATAGTGATACAGATAGAGAAAAAAATGTGTCAATTAATAAGTACTTTTAAATTAATCACAAAAAATAAGCGTAAGGCGTACAATCTCAAACGCTGTAAACAATTCGAAGATCTTAAACGGCACAAACCCAAGGACTTTTGGAAGTACTTTAGATCACATAATACATCAGGTTGTACTAGCAACACGTCACTTAATGATTTTAAGAATCATTTCCAGCAAATGTTTGCAAATGAAAATTTAAATGATAATGCTAAGGCAGAAGATTTTAATTCAAACCATGACTTCGATAATTTTGACAACGTATATGGGGACCTTGATAACCAAATAACGTATAGTGAAGTAATTAAAGCTATTGCTGTCTTAAAGAAATGTAAATCACCTGGCGTAAATAAATTGCTTAACGAATATTTTATAGAATCCTGCGATATTTTGGCAGGCTACATTACAACGATTTTTAACATCATTTTAAATACAGGCATATTCCCGTTATCTTGGACTGAAGGGATTATAATCCCTATACATAAGAAGGGTGATAAATCTGACCCTAGTAATTATAGAGGCATCACCCTATTAACTAACTTCGCAAAGTTGTTTACATGTGTACTCAACCAGCGAATAACAACATGTTGTGAAATAAACGATGTTATATCTGACGCGCAGTTTGGGTTTAGAAAAGGCAGGTCAACAATAGATGCAGTTTTCATACTCCACTCAATTATTCAAAAATATGTTAATATGAATAAGCGATTGTATTGTTGTTTCACAGATATGAAACGTTGCTTTGATTCTAATTATTTAAATGCACTGTGGTTAAAGTTATACAAGTCCAATTTGGACGGCAAAATGTTGCGCATAATACGCAGTATGTACCAGTCGGTCAAAGCATGTGTTAGACATTGTAACACATACATAAAGTATGTTAATATAGAGCCATCGGACTAAGACAGGGGGAGGTAACATCGCCGATCCTTTTTTCTCTTTTCGTGGACGATCTTGAAATGTTTTTACGAAATAGACATAATGCTGGAATAAATATACAAGACATATGTTTAATTCTACTTCTGTTTGCAGACGATATGGTTGTCATAGGTGAAACGCCGGAAGACCTACAACAGTCTATCGACCGTTTATATGAATATTGTAATACCTGGGGTTTGCAAGTTAACATTCCAAAAACCAAAATTATTGTTTTCCGCAAACAAGGAGCTATCAAACGTAATAAGCGGTGGGTATATGGTAACGAAAACATAGACACTGTAAACACTTAATTATGCAGGGAACTTTAATCTCAGTACTAATACTTTGCGTGGTAAGGGCTTAAAAGCACTCAACGTATTGTTATCCAACTTGAAAACTTATAGTTGTAAACCAAAGGTAGCTTTGCAGTTATTTGATGCTTTTGTGTCTTCAATTATCACATACTCGTGTGAAATATGGGGTTTCTCAAAGTGTAGCGAGTTGGAAAAATTACACCTTAAATTCTGCAAAGCTGTTCTTGGTGTCAGAAAATCAACTTTAAGTGTACCCGTTTACGGTGAACTTGGTAGATACCCGTTGTATATTAACAGATATGTACGTATTGTAAAATATTGGTTTAAAATAACTAGAAGCGAAAACATTATATTACGATATATATTGGAAGATGGTCTAATTGCCGTAAATGATAATACATTGAACTGGTTTGGGAAGGTTAGGAACTTACTATCTAAATACGGATTTAATTATGTTTGGTCTAATAACTCACAAATCAATGAGGTTAATTTTTTGTCTCTGTTTAAACAAAGAGTTATCGACGAATACTTACAAGTCAGAGTGGAATCGAGATATTAACGATAATAGGGTAGTAATTTTATACAAAGCAATAAAAACAACATTTTCGTTAGAACCATATTTAGAGACGATTGTTTCAAGAAATTTAAGAACAGCTATTACGAAATAACGCATCTGTGCACATAACCTGAGAATACAGACTGGAAGATATGATAGATTAGAACGAAACTTGCGACTCTGCCAATTATGTGACAGTAATGAAATAGAAGATGAATACCACTTTTTGTTGAAATGTTCTAAATTTGCCCAAATCAGAGAAAACTGCATTAAAACCTATTATAGAGTCAGACCTAGTATGTTCAAACTCACAAAATTATTAATTACAGAAAATAAAAAGGAAATGCTAAAGTTAGGAAAGTTCATTTCAGAAGCACTCAAGATTCGCAATCGTCATACCAATACTCATGTATATTCATTCAATGTATTTGTTTCATAGTTTAAAATGTATATTGAATACAATATGACATCATGTGATATGCTTTATTTGAACATGTATTGTTTTTAGTATATGATGATATAGATGTTGCATTCATATTAATTATATGTATTATCCGGTACTGTTTCGATACCTGATTTTGTGATTGTGATTCGAATGTATAAAGTGTTATGTGCTATGCCAATAACAATGTATAATTATTTAATGTATTTGTTTTATAGTTTAAAATGTATATTGAATACAATATGACATCATGTGATATGCTTTATTTGAACATGTATTGTTTTTAGTATATGATGAGATAGATGTTGCATTCATATTAATTATATGTATTATCCGGTACTGTTTCGATACCTGATTTTGTGTTTGTGATTCGAATGTATAATGTGTGCTCCTTCGAAAGTGTGCTTATGTATATTATACAAGTTCAACTATAATTTGTAATCGTGCCGTTGCTACTTAAATGTTGTGGTTTGGATGCGCACTGTTATATTCTATGCTCCTTCAAATTACAATTAATATTTTACCTTAATGCTTATAAAAGTAGTAAAAGCACCCATATGTAGCAATATACACTGTTAACATGTGATTTAAAACGAGTTTTGTTCAAGTTAAAGTTCATCCATAACTATTTTATAACATTTCTGCTAATTCCACTTACTATATTCATGTATTTTGTATGATTGTTTTTGTTTAACACTAGGAACTGTAAAGTTTATGTGTAATAAAATTATGTTCTGTTCTGTTCTGTTCTATTATCAAATTTAATGTTTATTCCAAAATCAAAACATGATAAAGAATGCGATGTCTGTAGCGTTTGATCACATTTATAAGCTCCATCAACATAATGGTTGTGTCATCCGCAAGTAAGCAAAGTTTGTGTGCGTTTTTTTTTGTCAGTGATGTTTTTTTACCATTGATGTCGTTATTATTTCGCAAAGAATACAGATGTAATAACATACTGTGGCTCCTTCACGATATTAACGATAAATTCAATATAAATTCAATATATGCATCGATACTATTTCATTACATTAACTCTATCTATGACATATTTATTATATATTTTACATTTGTTTTTTTACTTTATGAAATTGATTTTCCTATCCGTTTTATGAGCAGATTCTCTAAAAACAGTTTGAAAATTAGGTAATGCAGAACAAGAAGAACTTCAAGAAAAAGCTAATACAGTTTTAGATTTTACATTAAAAATGCACATACATTTCCGTTTTAGTTTCATGTTTGTACGATTATGTACTGATATTTATAATTTTAACTGATCAGGTAGAAGTATTTAAGGTTTCCAATTTGAATCTAAGTAAACATTAATATTAAAGTAATAAGCTATTCCCATTGTGTTAATTAAATTACACAGCTAAAGATTCATTAAAAAATGAATCTTTCTATTCATTTCCAAACTTTTCAGAAACATTACATTCGTATTTAGGACTGAAAATATGACCTTATATGTTTGGTTTGAAAAATGCTCACACTCTTAAAAGCGATAGCAGTTACGAAAGTTTTGTACATAAATTGTGTCAAAACGAAATGTGGACACATGGGAACATATCAAGTTCTTTGTAAAATACACCTATATCGGGTTATATCAGACTCTTTTGATTTCTTTTGACCTTGAAATTGCTTTTTTTAAACTTTTTTGTTATTTGTTTCTTAAAATAGCATTTTATTTAGATCTAGTAAACTTTACATAAAATAATGTTTTTACATTTACATTTAATCTGCCTGAATGAAATGTATATTTTGATATATATTAATATTAAATAAATTATCTGGTAAACGATGTCCATGTTGGAAGGATATATAAATTGAAATAGGTTTTATGATGATGATGATGATGATTATTTTTATTATTTTTATTATTATTATTATTATTATTATTATTATTATTTAGTAATTTTTTGTTTTGTTTTTATTAATATTTATTTTTTTATTATTATTATTATAATAATTATTATTATTTTTATTATTATTATTATTATGAAGAAGAAGAATTATTTGAAAACGTGACACTGCCTGCAGATACTTCAACATAAAAAACTGGTTTCAATACAAACTTTATTTACACATCTTTTGCTTTTAATTTACCGATAGCGCAACGTTATACGTTACACTTATCATTTCAAAAGATACACTTTCAAAGAGACTTAAGTCGCACTTTCACTTAATTAAATTGGAAATTTATCACGAGCGATCGGTTAGAAGCACAACCGCGAAAACATCCACTGTTCAATGGATTGACAGATCTGTGACAAATGCGTACATGATACGGGCGTCTATTTCGCGGGCTGACATTCACGTATTGCATTTCGCTTGCGACTGATTGCACCTAAGTTATGACAAATTTGGTATTTTGGATTGGATTGAATCAATTTTGATATAGGATACATTTAAATTTTGTATTTCGTTTGGTTTTTGTTTGACCAGAATTTGGATAAGCGAGCTTTATACAAAATATATTAATACGTGCGACGGTATTCATTGTGCAAAGATGCGGATTTATTGATGTGTACGGGATAATTTTTATTGGGTATGTATTATAGTATTGTGCTATATTAAAATAAAGACGACGAGCGATGTTCAAAATGCAATTGACACGAATATGAAAGCGGGGCGTACACATGTTCAGCCCAGACATCCTAGATGAACTGTGCTTGTTTTCATGAACTCCGCAACACGTGAAAACCATGTTTGTCTATCCAGTGGCTACCAAGTTATAACCTGTGTCAAATATAGTTGCTCGGTTTTATATCTCTTATGGCATCAAGGAAAAAAATTCTTTTAATAACATGTGAGTAACTATACCGCGTGGTGATCCTCCCATCATACTGATAATGACTGTATAAATTCTTGTTTTTAATCGTACGTGTCGTCGTACTGAATTAACACGTTCTTAATGGATTTTCCTCAATACCCACGACTAAAGCAACATGGCAACCTTATGATTAATGTGCACGCAGGGATATGTTCGTTTACAAATATCATGCTATTAAAAAAAAACTGATGTTGATGGATAATCCTTTATTTGTTAATTTCGATGAAGTACTGGACATGCATACTTTATAGATGTCCATTTTCCATATGGAACGTGAACATTTGATTCCAATTAAATTTGATAAAAAAGACGACGCTTTAGTGTGACATATAGTCGTACAGCCTCCGACAGAATTAATCAATTGTCGAACTATCATATATAAATGTATCAAGCAAGACTATTGTATCTCTGGTATTTGACTTGGTGTTTCAACTGCACCGTGCAAACAATTTGGCGAGGCAACTCGGTTTCTGCGATGAAGGTCGTTGTTGAGAGAACCAAAATTGACGTGAATGATTTGACTAATACTAGGTTTTCTTTTTAACTTAAAAGATGACAAACTTTGTTGATATCATAAGGAAGCATGTTCCATTGTAATTAATAATTAAAAGCAGAAGTTTGCACATGATTGTGTATTTGCATTAACATGGGGAATGCTGATACCGGATCAAAGCTCATTTGGCCTCAAACGGTTTCATTTGATATTTGCTAGAAATAAATCCAAACGTGTATTTATATATTGAATTGCACGGACGTTGTTATTTTAAACGTTTAGACGGTGTAACTCAGATTTTCAACATCAACACATCTTCTTCGACAGTTTTAATCGAGTTCTATTTTTCCATACACGTTTGTTTAGCGCGGGTAGATACATGAATTGTTAATAGTTTCTTTTATTATAGACGCACTGCATAATTCATTACCATTTACCTTGAAAACCAGAGACGAAATTTTATAATATACGGGCGATGATGAAATCGATATCGATTACACCTATTAGTAGAAATAGCCGGAAACAGCCGCTGTTTTTTCCTGATTTGGTTTCTGTTCGACATCACATTTAACACCTACTGTGCCATGGCAAAGTATCACGTGTACATGATGTCAAATATATCACCACATCGAAGGATATAGCATTAAGTGAATTGCACGTGCTATTGATTTAATTGATTCGATTGTTAAGGCGACGTTTGAATAATTTTGTCGAGGAAAAGTTTTACAGACATGAGAAGGACCGTGGGGGTATGAGAACAAGTTATATAAATATATGTTCAACAAACAATACTCGCTTAATTTAGAATATTGTACCAAACCAGTGAGTTGTAAACGCCTACTAGATTATATAAATGTATACACAATGGAAGAACGATATGTTTAATAGATAAATATCTGTAAACCGGAAAAATAATATCAAATATTAGTGGGAAGCATTATTGAAAAATATAGAATGCATGTGTCGCTTTAATATTGGAAAATAATGTAAGGTAAGAATTAGCTGTCAAAACTCATTACAGAACAAGGTAGATTTACCATGACAACCTGTTCTTGCTGTTGCATAAATAAATGTTTATTGGGTGAGAAATAGATTTGCTGAAAGGAACTTAAAGCACTAAGAAGTAAATATCCAGGATAATCGAGCTGTGAATGCGTGACGGTTGAGCATTCATTGAGTCAAGATTTGCATCGTCTCCCTGCGGCGCGGAAAATCGAATTAAATTGAAATACAATGAGCTTTATTTCAGGCACGTAATTCAATCTTAATGAAGCATTTAATGTGACTTTCAACTCATTACCATTTAAGGGGGGAATTCATCGATAGGCGTCAGATTCAATATCTGATAAAAGTCATTTAAAAATGGGGATATTTTTTGCATATACATTATTTGTAGCGCATAATGGAACTCAATATCAGATTCTGAATGTTAAAGAAGAAATTAAAAACTGGAGACATAAATATACTTGCTCATTTTAAGTAAAATGGATTTGATGTGAGGTTTAACATAAAATTGTGGTATTTAACAATCGAAGAGTGATGCTTCTTTAGATAGCGTCGTAACGATTGTGTTATAACATAGGGCGCATGCTGACATTTAGTAACTAGAATAGGTGAAATCTATATCAGGTTTATACTCACAGAATACTGCAATATTTGTTTTACTTTATTACTATATATTTGTCTGGTAGACAAGTACATGGCTACCGGCTATGAAATGATTTTAACCGGCAGCGGCATGTTAATAGTTTCACAGAATAACACAGCAACAACGGCAACAAAAACAATGAAGACCACAAACATTCATAATTAATTCACAATGAACACAATAAAGCTGATTCATGTAAACGCGTTAGCAAATACTGCATTTATAGGAGCTCTCCTTATACCTAGACAAAACGGATCTGCAAATGTATCAAGGAAAGCTTAACTGGTTTGTAATGGATTTCTTATTTCAAAACGTCGGGCTAGCATTTGAAAACGTATCTCCTCACTTAATGCACGTGCATACTGCGTACACTTAATGGATCAAAAGGCGTTTTGCAAATGTTTATCTTCGCCACTCCCAATAAAAAGCCTTAATGGATGACAAAGTACAAATAAGAAAGTAATACATTGTGTGTATCTATTCAAATAGGATGATTCTTCCTTCAAAGGATTTTATGTAAAACAACGCTCAGCTTAAAAGACCTCTAATCAGTAAAAAGGTGTAGTCTTCTTCTTAATGCGAAGTTGTAAAAGGTGTACCGGAAACAACAACAAAAATGAAACTAAATTAATTACTGTTTTTTAATTGATTTTTTTTTGTTTGAAAACTGTTAAACGTGGCATTTCCAATCAAGGCCATATTTATTAATGATACAATTAAAAAAAATCTTTTTATGTTTGCGATTGCAAAGCACAGTCGTTTTGATTGTTTATGCATTTTGCATCAAAACTGCGTTAAAAGGTTGATACGGATTTGCTTTATAATACACGTGTTCTCGTGCTCATTTTAAAATATCCACACAAGACACGTGCTTAAAGGGATGCATGCTTATACCTGAACATTTCTACAAACTGCATTATGGTACTTAAGTGTGAGCCATTTTCTTAGAATAAAAGTACAAATAAGAGATACATGTACTAGTAATTAATATGCTTTCTATAAGTTGTATACCAATGATTTGTACTAAAAAGTATATTTTGGTAGAACAATGAACTTTGAAAATTCATATACTTAAAAGTATTATGACCGTCACCAATGAATGGTCAACGTGAAAACTTTTTGATCTTAAAGGCGTTTAATAGCTTTTCTATTTACCATTTGTTTGTATAACAGTTCGGCGATAAGGGTTTACAAATATGTTTATGTAGATTTTGGAATAGACTAAGGGGTTAACGTTCTCAATAAAGGTGCGATTATAGCCGTCAATGTCAACTAAATTCCGCGACACTGTCATATGTGCTCAATTCGTTTGAATTTCATGCTAATACACACGTTATATCTTTTACTGGTTCATAAATTAATGAAATTCCAACTGAACAGGTTTGTAGGTTTGTTAAAAGAACTTCTTTGAGAAGATAATAGTATAATTTGAGCATTCGAACACATAGTTGGATATTGAAACAAATATAGAGTTACGAAAATATAAAAATGACAAGAGGATTTATATAATCATAGATAAAAAACAAACGTTTTGGACCTATTTTTTCAGAAGTGAACCGGTCTGTATTCATGCGCTGGCAAAATGACCGTACTTTCGATGGTTCCGAATGATACGCCACTCCTGCCCGCGAAAGTCATCGATGTACCAAAAGATGTACTGCGCAACTTCCCGCACTCGAAGAAGGTCGGGAACTACCTTCTTGGCAATACGCTCGGCGAGGGATCATTCGCAAAGGTTAAGGAAGCCCTCCATATCCCTACTGGGGAAAGAGTAAGGGATACAAATATTTGTGTTATAACATTTATCTCACAGTTGCAATTCCTGTATAAAGAGCCTAGAAATTGTCAAAGTGAATTCGATGATCCAACCCAAATTACGGTCTAGTGGGCTCCTGTTTATTTACAGCCCTCAATTACAAATAGACATGAAAAATTCGATGTAGATACCGGTAATTTAGCCAGAAATAATTGCGTCATTCATAGAAATCTTTAGCTGATACAACAGTATTACGTCATGGGTCAACGTATAGGTCGAGTCTTGTCGAGCCTATTTGGATGTATAAAATGAGGTGTCCCTTGTCGAAAAAAAATGTATTTATATATATATTTAATTCATTTCAAATACTAACCATTAAATATTTAAGTAGGGTATGCATGTGACATGTATATTGTTTTCTTTACCACAGCCATAACCAAACAAAACAATACGGTGAACGTTTTTTATGTTTTTTTTCATCTTACTTTAACAATTCATCTTTGATCGATATTTCCCGTCAGTCGTTTTTGTCTAATGGCGAGAGACAGTTAATGTATTGTATCCAATAGAAAGACCGAAGCGTTAGATTTGTTTAGCTATGTCACATCCTTGTTCCCTCAATAATAATCGTAGCCTACCCGCTAATTTCCTACATGAAGGGCTAATTTCATCGTATTTGTGATGTAAACCTATCCAAAGCTATTTATTTAATCGTTAAACAAACTCTTTGCTTGCATTCTCCCAAGTGGGTTGTTGACTTTACAAGAACAAAGCTGTACCCTCGTCTAGTTCCACTATATATTTTCGTTTTATGACGATTATAAAATCATGTAAATATGACGGCACTTCAATAAGAGAGTCGTATTGAACGGTTAAACGGATTGTCGCAAAATATGAACTGAACTGATAAAAATTTACATGGTTTGTTTATAGTTTTATTTTAAAACGTAAACTTACGTTTGCTTGAACGTAATCTGCGTACAGACGTTCCGTTTTTATTTCACCAATTCTTATTCAAACCTTTTGAGACGACCCTAAATATGTGTATGTATTCCGTGTTGAATGTTCGAATTTTGTTTTTACAAATTCGATTAAATTCATTGAATCAACATTTTGTTTCGATAAGGTTTGCTACATTTGATAAAATTAAATAAACAACAAGCTTAAAATCAGCAAAAAATAATTAAGAATATTACTAAAATTTCTTCACGTCTTAATATACTCATATTTAAGAGGTGAATCGTTAAACATTAACGTACAAGAGTTTAGCGGACCCACCTACCCTATTTAGTGTTTGTATAAACAAATAACTGTTTTGGTCTTCATTGAAACATAGTAATTCCAGTACATTTTCATTTAAATTTATATTAACATACATATATATGCATATTATAAGTCGAAATCGTTCAATGTGATATCTGCATTACACTGTTTTCAACAGCGGTTATATTACCTCCGACTTAACCCATTTATGCCTAGTGGACTCTCCCATCCTTCTAAATTGGATCAATTTATTTCCAAAAGTAGGGATGTCTAGTATATTTATTTCTACATTTAGAATATTACTTACAGAAATTCCTTTAAGCAAACAGCACAGACCCTGATGAGACGCCGCATCATGCGGCGTCTCATCTGGGTCTACGCTGTTTTACAATGCCTTTTTTCTAGACGCTAGGCATACATGGGTTAATAAGATTGGTCCCTTTAGTATCAAGTTAATAGTAAAACGTTAACGCTATGTTTTACATTTGATATCGATGATAAATCTCCAACTGACTGTCACATTGACCCCGTCCACTATTGATTACCGAGTCAACATCAGAAGTTTTCCTGTCGCCCTGTTCACTGACTTATTTCCCTAACAGGTACCCGGTTACTAGGAGAGTAGTAGAGAGGGTAGTTTTTGGCCTAAAATTTTATGTTAAGTTCCAAGGATTTCATGACAATGCTAACTTAAATATGAAATTGATATTTAGTTAAGAAGTTTTGATAATCTGGTCCCTGCTGAGCCGTCTCTTGAGGTAAATGTCCTTGCACACTGCGTTTGCAATTAAAAACCCAATTGAAGTAATCAAAACCTTCTCTTAAATCTAGCAAATGAACACTACAACATAAAAGACGTCTGCTCTGGATAATAACTTTTCAAAATTGTGAAAATGGTGATTGACTTCATGCACACGTGCAATCCCATAACATAAATCAAAGCGCTGAAGGCACTGTAGGTGTTCGCTGTTGTAAAATGTCGTCCTTGATTAGCTTGTGCGCATTGCACAGGCTAATCAGTATGCACATGCTTATCTTATTTGACATGCATTAAGCCCCGTTTTCCCTGAAAGCAGCCAATATGTACAGATCTCAATGATAAACATTAGACTGGCCAATCTCGTCTTACAAGCTGTTAAACACTATTAGTCATATAAATCCTCTGCGGTGTACCAGTGGTGAACTATAAACATGCAAATGTGGTGGTTACCTTTCCAAGCAGACGCTATATATAGCATTTGTCGTCTGCTGCAACAGGCAGTGGTTGTCTTTCCATACCGTACCTAAGGCTTCTAAGCACATACTGATTTGCAAAATATGGTCTGTAACATAAGTGTGAGCACTAAAAAGGACTTGCGACAAAAGATTAATCTTTCTTGATCTTTTCCAACACTTCTACGGTAGTAAATAGTCTTAAGTATGTTGTTTAGGTAAGTAAACAACAACAACGACAACGTCAACAACAACAGCAGCAACTGCAGTAACAACTTTAAAAAACTACACTACCATAACATCTACTACTACTACTGCTACTACTACTACTACTACTTCTACTACTTCAACTAGTATTTCTATTTCTGCTGCTGCTGATCATCATCATCATCAGCAGCAGCAGCACCACCACCACCACAAGCATCATCATCATCATCATCATCATCATCATCATCATCATCATCATCATCATCATCATCATCATCATCATCATCATCATCATCATCATCATCATCATCATCATAATCATCATCATCATCATCATCATCATCATCAACAACATCATCATCGTTCTCCTCCTCCTCCTCATCATCATCATCATCATCACCATTATCATCATCATAACTTCGTCTTCGTCGTCGTAGTTGTAGTCATAGTATCAAGACACCAACGTTTATTACAAAAAAAAAATTGTTTTAGGCCATGTAGTATTTAAGCCTAATTAAGTTTTTATCACGCTTTTTATATCGTTAATCGCAGGAAACACAGGATAAAATTAACAGATTTTATAAACATCACAACATATGTTTAATAAGTGAGGATACATTTTGTTCTGAATTCAGACACTCTGTATCACTAATTATACAGCCTCATTAGCTGCTATCAAATTGGATTAGGTCCTCATTTTAAGGTTTTAGTTTTAAGACTTTGTGCTTATTGCATACTTTAAAAGGAAACTTGCAATTTTAGGTTAAATTTGCGTTTAACTTTGCGGTTGCACTGGTTGACATTTGGCATTTTATAGATTTTTCCGCTGAATTTGCTTGTTATAATTGTTTGATTCGTTATTGCTTCAGCGGCAAATATCTAAGCTTTGTCTGGAAGCCTAATTTTAGCAGAATAATCGTTTTAAAATAAGCCATAACCCGCGCGAACTTCATCTTTCGTTTGTGTAGCTTTAATAAAATCACATTGTTTTTCTAAAATATCGATGAACTCATGGTTTTCAGATGTTGTTCTTCGCGTAAGTAAACGGATATTTACCTATGGGAAATTGCACGTTCAATGAGAGACAATCTCAACGGTTGTTTGAAATACAGATTAAGAAATTAATTTAATTTTTCCAAACTGTTTTTGAAATCCAATATGTTTGTTTTGTTTTTGATTGTTTGGAAATGTAAATTTAAACCATTCAAGCCCTCGGTCGGAGATGCCTGGAAAGCACAAAGCAATAAACACAGTCGCTAATTGGGAATAGTACCAAGTGAATAGTACTAAGTACCATGTATTTGCATGTGATATTTGCGTGCAAATCCATAACACATTGAGTAATAGTCCAACTTTTGATTAAGACTTCTTTATAATCAAGAGCAATCAAGACATGTTTTTCAAAATTTAACTATAGTATTAACCTTAATCCACAAAAAGTGCAACCGTGCTGTACTTCCTTAAGGCATACATAGCTCTTTTCCGTGCCTCTCAAAAATGGTAGAACCAAATATTACTTAAAAATGCTTACCTGAGTTCCATGGACAAAATAAGTAACCCGATGTTCATATAGGCAACATATACAGAGAAATGATAATCGTAGTCTAAAAATAGCATGAAATTCACTATAATTTGAAATGATGTTGTTGTTGACATGTCCGAAATGTAGGGTATAATATTTGTTTGTTTAGTTTTCATTTGGATATAGCGTTCGCAGTTCCAGAACATAAACTAAGAACGTAGTTTTACACGAAACAACACATACGACCTATTACCTCATACATTTGTCAAAATAACGACACTCGAAACCTGTTCGCACTGAGTGGATATGATTAATAAAAAACGTGTTTTAAATTGTGAATCTGTTTTACTTTTTAATGTCAACTTAATATCATAGGTGGCCGTGAAAATAATCGACAAGAAGAAAAGTCGCGAGGACTTCTATGTTCGGAAAAACTTACGGAGGGAGGGGAAAATCCTGCAGATGGTTCGCCACTCGAACATTGTACAATTACTCGAAATTATGGAGACGCAGAACAGCTACTATCTCGTAACCGAGCTGTGCAGAGGCGGGGACATGATGGACTATATTTCGCAACGACGAAAATTGCCGGAACCGGAAGTTAAGAAATACATTCGCCAAATTGTGTCTGCTGTGGACTACTTACATCGGCTGGGAATTTTGCACAGGTTTGTCGTTAACATGCCTCTGTCAAATTTGAAACACTATTTAATGTTATAAATAGTAAAATTAAAATCTATATGGAAATGTGTCATTTGTGTGCGGAGATTACTCAAAATGTATCAACAATTTAGTTCAAGTATCGAACTTAAATGACCCTCTTTCTATGTTGTAACCAAATGATACTTATTATATATAAAATAATGTAATGTGTCAATAACCAAAAACAAAAGCAGAATGAGAAATGTTTAAAAAAATGTTTTGACAAACAAGTGCAATTATAGCTAATCTAAGCTCATAACCATTAAATAATAGTATGTCTGGCGTCCTTTATGTTTTATTTATTGATTAACTGATCTATATGCGATACGATTTTCCAAGTTTGTAAACCAGTTACTTGAAGATACACCAAGGCTATGCCGTTTGCTGAATACAAACTTTGCCATTATATTACTGGTATATAGCATAGACTAAAGAGTATTGTTTGCGCTGACACATTGACGCTCATTTCTATTTTCTTCATCTAATCGAATATGTCCTTCATTCTAGTTTTCATGACGTCATCTCCGCCTTTGAAACCGTGCGTGTGTGTCAATAAAGTTAGATTGTATTCCAAGGTGATCAAATACCTTGATCTCTTACTTACAAGCACTCATTGAAGTATGTCGTGAAGTAATAGGATTTTCCCATTGTTTTTCGTAATCAAAGAGGTGTTTTTATCGTATCAGCGTGCTTAAATTAATTAATTGTATGTTGTTTTCAGGGATCTTAAAATAGAAAATCTTCTAATGAACGAGTTCAAGGACATGAAAATAATTGGTGAGAATTTTAGAGGCCGTTGATTGAAGGATTATAAAGATATTCTTAAAAGTATGACCTAAAAGAACTATAGATCTATAAATTAGAACCTATTTCTGTGTAACAGTATCAAGTCGTGTGTGTGTCAATTACTGTATATTGTTGCATAAGAAATGTTAATGGTAATAAGTTTACAGCTATTTCATAAAAATGAAAAATATGTTTTATTATTATTTTTTACATTTTTATATTTTAATAAAACATGTTGGTTTTGTATACATGTATGTAACAATGATTTTTAATTGTTAAAGTAGATCTTTATATGGTATTTCATCATGATCGTTTCGTTAATTGATAATTTCATATAACTGAACACAAGCAAGAGAACACAGAGTTTCTGATAGTAACAAACTTAAAGTACACGGCACCTAGGTAATATAATGAAACTGAAAACGGTCACTATACTGCCAGTATGCTAATAAGTATTAGGCATCGTGAGGGGATTTATTTAACTTGATTAAAATTTCATTTAAGGTCTCACACATCATAGACACAGGATCAATACTTTGGTAATATAATTATGAAGTAGCCAGTTATATTTAAATATGTATACTATAGCCAATATGTGCAATACATTCAGAAACAACATTTGTTACATATATTTAAGCAGCGCTCTGGGAAAACGGGGCTTTATGCAAGTGCGTAAAGTGACGTCACATATTAACTTATTAGGTCCACACAGGCTAAGAAGGGACGACACTTTTCTCCTTAACTGGAGTTTTGCTAGGTAAAGAATTCCTGTAAACAAAAATTTCCATAAAAGCAGAGAGAGTCGTCCGTGAATAGCCTGTGCCGACTACACAAGCTTATATGGAATGACACGTAACGCACATGCATTAAGCTCATTGTTCCACAGAGCGAGACCCATAAATCTAATATCATGAATGTTTATAACAACTTGCCATGCAGATTTCGGTCTGAGTAACTGTGTGAAGCTCGTACCCACGAAAGACGGACCGAGAATTCAGGATTACTGTGTCACTCAATGCGGCAGTCCAGCATACGCAGCGCCGGAACTGCTCGGCCGCCGGAAGTACGGACCGCAGGTGGACATCTGGAGCATGTGAGTAGGGAACGATGTCTCCGCATAGTAATCGACCATCATTTTCTTAATCTTTTGGTAACTTTTTTAAATATATGCTTACATAAATTCCAATTTTGATATTGAAGATTGAAAATACAGGCTGGCGACACATTTTTAACGGCGGTCTTATGCCAACTTAACACGATAATACATTTTTCTGTTCCGTCGTATAGTTGCAAAGAGAACCGATCAGAATCAAATGTGTGCTGCTGTAAAACATAAATTGTTTATTTTCGCTGCTTACTCCGAATTCCACACATACTTATTCAAAAGGTACACACCGGTATCTATGCATACTGCACTGATTGGTTATTGGGGGGCCTGGTGAGTCGCGCGAAACAAACGAACTTTCTCGATATGTTCATGTGTGTTTTCGAGAATGACGAGGTCTTTCAGCGCATTAGACTGCGTTATGTGAAGACCAGGGTCCCAGCATGATACAAATGGCCTGTAGTTAACGTAAACTAATAAAATTGCTTGCTTTCAATACAATTACGCGCGCGTTGTTTCGTACTCATCGTCATAATCTCCATAGGTATGGAACAAGTAGGGCGCGAAAAATACTCCATACATGTTTAATAGTGCGTTCCCATGGGGCGTGCTCAGTAAACAAGAAAGTGTTGTTATTCGATTTTCTCAAATACCCGATTAATTCCCAGAACATATATTATTCAGCGTAATGGTTCGTGTGGGGGGGGGGGGGGGTGGACGTAGATAAAGGCCGCTGTTTGAGCAAAACTTCATTAATCGAACGCATGTACGAGCATTTGCCAAAAACGTTCAATTTGCATCATAAAATTGCATATTTTATACCCTTATTGCGTATCTTGGCGTTTCGCGCGCGATACAAAGTTCAAAACGTTCACATTGGATGAACACCGTTGAATGGGAATAAAGATATATTTTTGATCTTTTAGAAAAGAATACAACCGACGGTCATTTTTCCCATAGTAAAACGTCCAACAGCATCACTTTGTATAACAACTCGTTTTTACTGTATATTAGTCGTTCCGAAGACAATGCTAGCAATTGTCAAGCATGAAAATCAATTGTATCAGATCAGCAACCGGAAAAAACTTTGCACAGCCGCATTTTCGCAAACTTAACAGCTTTTTCCTTTAAGGTATGCATATTAGAGATAAAGTATGCCATAGAATGCTTCTCTGTGATGATTTATTGATGGTTGTTAGAAACAGGCGAAACCTATTTAATGTATTATCCTTTTGCATTTGACAAATGTTGCAGTGGCGTGAACATGTACGCCATGTTGACTGGGAACCTTCCTTTCACCGTGGAGCCATTCAACATCAAAATTCTCCACCAGAAAATGATAACTGGGCAGATGAACCCACTTCCTGATGGGATAACTAGAGGTAAGATAAAAGGCTACATTTTACCCAATATAATACTTGCGCATTTATGTATAAATACGTACGTAACAGCAAACATGACAATACAACTATAAGAATCATTCACAGACATACCTACAGTATAACCTCTCATAATTTCATATATTCTATTTAGTCGCTCTATTCAAACGATCATTTTGCAATAGAGAATTTATAACTTGCACCGTTGTTTGTTTTCTTTTTTCTTTTGTATAATTAATATTTATCAATTATTTCTTGTCTTCGTTGCTAGACAATAAATTGTAATGTATGCGTTTTCAGCAGTCTTTATATTTGTACTCAGATGAGACCTTTGACAATTTCTGATTATTGAGACTAGCGTTAGCAGATACATGCACATGCTTTCAAAGATTATATTCTTAAAATAATAAAGATACATTGGTGTATTTCAAAATGGAATACAAACAAAAAGAAACGGAACACACAGTAGTCTATTTAATCAATTTACGACAAATAACTCTAATTCACGTGTCCAGTTATTATATTACTTAAAAGCATAGATACAACAAAACTAGCATGATTAATGTTTCTTTTATTAAGATTACATAAGTGTAACTATGCGAGTCTGATTTTGCTTCTCTCTTGTTAGCATGCGCGTCGAGTTTAAATTGTCCCGTGTTACTGCTAACCGCTCATTTCTCTGAAGACATAACAATTAAGTTTGTTTAGTTAATTCACATAAATACGCGACCATTCTTTTGAAGTGCTGTTGTAATAATATTAAAGAACGAAGCATAAAAACCTTTGTGTCACCGGAAAAAAAGTGCATAATAATTACCAATGACGTTTTTCACCGAGGAGTACAATATAACCCATGTAATATGTCATCCTCCGAGGATTTTATCAACAGAATATTGCATAATAATTATCATAGTTTTATGTTGGCAGATTTAAATCATTTGCAGAAATGCTGACTGGCAGCAATAATAATTGCTCTGTTTGTATCGGAGATTTCTATTATAAGAGTGAGCGTTACATATTTATGTGATTCTAAGTTCATAGAACAGATTTGACTAATGGGTACCAGATAAATGGTTAATTGATCTTTTTTTCCTTATTGTTTTACAGTTAGCGTCTGTTTTGTGTGTCTATTAACTACTCAACATTATTTTTTTTAAAGAACAGCCCTACAATGCGCACAGCTACCATACCAAATCATCACCACAACAGCAAAATCATCAATATCAGCATCCATATCATCAGCAACATTATTAGCAGTAGCAACAGAAGTAACAATAGCAGTAGCAACAACAACAAAACATATAATTTAACATTATCTATCACATCCATTCTACGCCAAAATGAGTTATCCCCGTTACCCCTTCTTCTTCTTCAGACTGCCGTGACCTCATTAAGAAATTACTTAATCCCGACCCCGACAGGCGAATCACGATGGAAGAAGTTTTGCGGCATGCGTGGATCGCAGAAGGTAAATTATTTTGTTTGCGTACCTGTCTAGCACAGTTTTTCACCATAATCGGGCATTATCAACAGCCAATAAAATGCTGTTGAAATTTCCCGCTATAAAGCCCGAATGAATAACTGGCATTTTCGCAATTGCGAGAAAAAAAGCCAAGTAAAATAAACAGCATTCTGCTTTGACTTCTAAAAGTGTTAAATTGTCAAACGAAAACTGGTGTACTATCCGTATTGTGCGGTATAGCGTAACGGATGTACGCAGTTGGGTAATCTCCACTTTTTTGTAGATTTGTTTATATGTAACATGCACATATTTTATGGTTCAGCAGCGTACATATGTATACGTGTCGGTATTGGCTTTGTACTATGCATTACTTGTATACGGCATAACTGTCGAAATGTCAATTTGGTTTTACTGCCAAACATGTATTTAGGTCTTATAAGAAACGTATTGTAATTATGTAAAATAATCCTTTGCAAATAATAACCACGATTGCAAAGAAGGCTGACACAAAGACCGGCCATTACCGTCATACACTGGTACTTTTCGGTTGATTGAACCATTTGTTAAATAACACATTGGGCGCTTAAGTTTTGTGGCGATTGATTAATAGTGTGACACAACAGATTTTCATCACCAAGCTTGTTTTCAGAAATACTAGCCTTCGTTTGGCGTTTCCTTGATAAGATTGTAATCTACGTCCGTCATACTAGAAATGTATGTGGACATAATGTGGCTTTGATTTGTTCAGACAAAACCCATCCCCGACATTAGTTCTGACTCTTTGATCTTATTTATTTTTATTTTAGTAATGATCGTTTGTAAAAATAAATAAATAAATGTAATCGCCGTATATATATTTAAACACATGTATCCCCATACCCTTTTTTATCCGATATAAAAACGAATTAAGGTATATAGGGGTACCCTATATAGTATTATATATAAATACGTCATTTATTAAACGTCTTATACAAGGAAATGTATAGCGAAATTAATTGCGAGGTATATAAAATTTCAATTTCAGACTTGATTGTGGTTTTCGATTTAAGACCTTATTGTGACATTTGATTGCATTACCTCCCTTACACCCCCTCATAGTAATTAAATGTGCCTAGAACGCGGGGTTGTATACAGAACCCGTTTTTTTATATTGACCTCGTAAGTTTAGTCTGAAAACTACCGACACCGCGTAACTGGCACTATGTATTAGTATATATATATATATATATATATATATATATATATATATATATATATTTTAAGGACCTTTCTTGTTATGATTGTTCCAAATTTTACTTTTTGTATAATTTCGTCATCTGAAACATGTATTCTGATTCGCGTTTTTAGTGGAATGTCGGAATCATTGCAGGAGTGTTTCACCAAGGGTATTACTTCTGATTAAGTACAGTACATGATATATGAACACTATTGATAAAACGTCCCTATATCCGTCGATGTGCAAAATCAGGAAACATTATAAAACATCATAGTACTTAAGTTAACAGGAGTTGTAGTGAAAATATGTAATAAACATGTGAACAGTAAACGTAACGTCAACGCAACTACTTATATAAAGTGAAAGTTGTCCGTGCCCCAGCTGGTGGACAAATCAATACCACTTCTTTAAATAATATATGTTCTGTAAGCAGTTTTCGTTTTCAGACCACGTTGTTCACGTTTCAAGATGATCGCATAAACAATACCTTTGATTTCGACGAATGAAATAGGCTGGAATTATATCCGCCATACGTTATCGTTGACGATCGCGTTTGAAAGAGATGTAACAAAAACAGCAATGTCGACAGGCGATCGTAAAGAAATAAATGCTTATTTTCAACGATTAAAGAAAGGGAATAAAGAAACCTGCTATCGAAGTACGTGAATTAGTTATAAGCACTTCTATTATTTCGGATTCTAGATAATATTGACATAATGGGGTGTTCGTAAACACTTCTATACGATTATTTCGGGATGTTTTCCTCTCCCAGACAGTTTTGCATTGAGGTGTAATACAACCTTGAGTAATCGGTTGTTTTTACATACATTATTTATACCATCATAAAAAGTTTACCTTGTTGATTGTCTGCACGCGAGGATGTGCTCCGCAAGCACATTACGAAACTGTAAATAACTTCTATATAAATAAAGCTATTACTGTAATATTACCTCATTCGATGACCACTGCATTAATTTTTTCGTATTTCTCTGACAATTTAAAGTGTCACGTCACATATGCAAATGATTAAAATAAGTAACAAGCTTTAAGACACTTCTGTGTGCGTTTGTTTCCTTTTATCCGACGCATATTTACCGTGAGGGATTTATTACGCAATTATAATTCAAATAATAAAAACATTTTTTCTAGCTGAAAGCCTGCAAATGTTTTAGAAATAAATGATGTATTATTAAAACGAAAGCATTTCTTGTTGTTATTTTCAAACAAACACAAACCTCTTATTAACATTTTTAGGACCCGGATGTCCGCTACCAAGAGCTCATTGCCCCAACAAGATGAAAACAGATGACATCGATAACAGTATTATACGTCATATGAGTGAAAATCAGGGATTTAGAATAGGGGAGGTAATCCGTTATGTTACCGGAAATGTGCCGAGCAGTGCAACCGCAATGTATTACCTTATAAACCGGAAGTTGCAGAAACATTATGGGCACCTGCGCGCGAGCGGGAAAATTGCAGCCGACAATCGACTTGCAGCCGGAAATAGGAATTCAATCAGGAATTACCATCTAATAGAATCGGTAAACACAATTATATTAGTTAAACGTATCAAAGAAGAGATTAAATAAAAAAAAGTAAGAGAACACATTATGGAGCAGAAGAAAAACAAGTGCCATATTCAAAAAAAGAAAAGAAATAAACAACCACACTTTTATTATTCAATAAATATGTGTTTATTATCCATAAAACATTTAATAAATCAAATGATATGAATGTAAAATGCAAACACATAATACAAAAACATATATATAGAAAATAAAGAATACTGTCATAGTGTTTTTACTGTTGTCCGACAGAGACCTGGTACCAGTCTTCAACGGAAAACGCCCGTTCCCGCTGCTTCGAATGTCGTGACGTCTCCATCTGGCAGCCCCATCCGGACCCCTGTGACGTCACCAGTCAAGGTCAGGGACACGGTCGCGAGTCAAATCGAAGCCGAAAGCACCGGCGGGAGCAGTAAAGACACCGAATGTGAGAAATCAGGTAAAGTTAATTATTGTGTTATTTTGTAAGATTCAATAATTTTTTAATGGGCTTTACTGTATTACGTCGCATGACGTTTAAATATAATATTCAGCGTTTTTATAGAATACTCCATGCTCATTAACATTATAACAAATTTATCGGGCTCGTCTAAACCCTGAAATAGTTTAATTGTCTAAAAACATAACAGTGGATATAATATTTACATATGCAATTATATATACAGTAACCATAATGTATTTTGACTATTAACGGAAAGTTTACATAAAAAAGTATTATGTGCTTTCATACGTTCTATTACTTATGCACAAACGTGTGTAAATATCTGGCTGTTTAAGCGAAACTAAAATGAAAATAGTACTTTGAAATTCAAGGAAAACCTTTTCTGAACAAGTATGTGCAATTTGCAAACCACACTTTACAGCTGCTAATAAATTACCTAAGTATAAATATGGTTTGTCATTAAATCTAAGAGTAAATCTTATTCGTGATGGGAATGAGATATAAGTAATACGTCTGATGTGTTTACTGCTACTATTTTAAATGACGTCATTAGTTCAAATAATAAAACAAGTATTGCGCCAATTATGGCTGTTTATATGAATACTTTATGGCTCTACACATGAAATACAAACGGCTCTCCTAAAGGAAAGAAATGGGTTAATTGGGTATAAATAATAATGAGAGGCTGTCCACGATGTTCTTAGACACGTGGGCATGTTTTGCCTGATAAAAATAACTCTAAACCTCAACTGTATGTTCTGTTTTGAATGTAATTCAATTAAGCGGTGGTTTAAAACACGAAACAGTGTCTTATACGGCAGTAAAACATATTAATAACTGCATATAAATCAGTCGTGTGTTTCTGATTTATTCTATGTGATTATTTCTGATGCAGTGAACTCTATGTCTATATGAACTGCTGATACATAACAAACATGGTAGTATATACTTAATATAGTCGTATCTTTCTTTGTATCCTGTTTTGCGTTTATTATTCTCTTATATGTAGCAGATCTACATTGTTCGCAAAAAATCAATTTTGTCTTGAATTTCTATACAGGATATTTACGCAACTACCACCGGCGAAGAATCCTTGTCCGGAAAAGTAATATCCGAATTGTATCCCAGTACCTTAGATTACTCCCCCTTCCTCCTATTTTCCGCTACGTAGCAGCCTTTTATATCTTCCTCTGCATGCGATATAATGGATGTGAAGTAAATGTTATGGTGTATAACGCAAATTACAACATCCGGTAAAATAGTGTATGAACTTTGTCATTAGTCCTAATTGTGCATATTTGGTGTAAAATGAAGCAGCAATTATAAAGTATACGTTATCAAATGAAACGATTTAAGAAAATAAATTGGGACGCATATAGTTTCACACATTTCATCAGGGCCAGGAGGTAATACTAAAGCATAGTTCTGAATATTTATATGTATATAGTTGCCTCTATAAACAACTGTTGTGTTTCATTTCGAGAAATATTAATGGCCATTTTATTGAATGCACATACAACATGTTTCCGTTGGGCTTGTGATGGATAACTTTCTATTGATTCAGCTCTGCTTTACTCCCATTTCAAACACCAAGGGTAAACAGATTTTCAAACATGTTAGGTCCGTGGTTTTCAATCATGTTCAGTCCATTATTCGCAAACAATATTTTTGTTTACTATTAACTAATGCGATACATCAAAACCATCCAATTTGAATATTTTTGCTAAAACATACTTTTTCCTTTTCTTCTGACATATGTGTGCTTTTGGTTGCATTTATTCGGAAAACATTGTAATACATATAACAGCCGTTGCGATTGATGTATGCATGTACCACGAATATAAACATTAATGTACATTTTGTTGAGGTTTCATACCCTGTCTTTGTTTACTTTTTGTAGTGTTTGGTTAAATATCAGCGTGTTTTTTTTTACAAATGTTTTTATTAAATTAATGCCCGCATACAAATGTTAGAAAAATGTTTTAGTTGTCGAACTTGTCAAATGTAATTAAAATGTCAATCATTAGCTATTGCACATATTATTAAAATAAAGGGTATGTTAGAATTCCCTTTAGGAAGCAAACGACGTTTGAAACAACTCCACTAGAGCCTTGACGTATGCGTTATTTGTTTCCAGATGCAGCTGATGACGCTTTCTCAGATATTATGCAGACAAAGGGAACCAACGACATATTGAAGATTGCCAGAGTTCAATCGCCCATCAAGAAGCCGAAAAACGAAGAGGCTAATGATAATCAGCATGTCGATGAGGAATTGAATCAAAATGTGTTGCCAAAGGTTGCAAACAAGTACATGACGAATGGTCTAAATTCCGCGACTTCAAGTTCCCCAAATCCTGCGCTTGCAGCCAGTGAGGCTGTTGAAATTGACGAGACAGATGTTCACCTAGATACCAGTATTCAGCATAAACCTTGGAAGGGCTCGGCAACGAACGCTGTTAATGAAAGCGATGAACCATTTCGACCACGAGCGTCAACTTTTCCAGGAAAAGTCCAGCGCCCAAATGTTAAAGTAGAAAAAACATTACCACACCCAATCACCATTGATAGCGGTGAGAATAAAACAGTGATCTCACCTCGAAGTAGATTATACAGGCCCCATAGAGAAAATATCGGCTCTTCTCCTATTCCTGTAAGTAGGAGGGGGAGCGTACCAAACAGGGACCATTTACAGTCTCCGACGCATATGATAACAGGGACTAGCTCCAATAAAATTCAATTCAGAAAACAATCTGGCATTCAACGAAGGATCGCCCATGTACAGAAAATCAAGGAATTACAGGATGAATCGCATGATTTAATTCAAGACGAGCTCACAGGAGGCACAGGCAAACATTTAGTATCGCGAAAAACTATGACAAATCGTTTTGTAAGGTTGTCAAGAAACGCTCCTAATTTTAACCGTAAAGACAATTCATCGGTTGTTCAGCATTTGACTGAATTAAACCACGCCCACACACCTCGTCCATACACCTCACTGAATGTCCCTGTCAGTAACAACGTTCGATCTGCTACGCCGATGTTGCCATCTTTGACGCCTTCCATTGAAACAATCAAACGGTAGCCAGATACTGGAACTGTGAATGTTTTGAGTGGATTATGAATTCTACTTTATTACAATTATTGATGTTCTTTTTACTTTTTACTTTAAAATAATTTAGTTCATAATTGTGAACAATATGTTTTCACTATCATGTTACGGTTCTTGCGAAACATAATTTGCTACTTGACGACTTATTTTTATGTCAATTTTAGTCGCCATCGAGGTGTGTGTATCAACAGGTCCAGAGGATGCCGCGAGTCTTTTAATGGTATCTAATACTGGTATTCTATGCTAAGGCTTGGATTTCATCCCTGACGCACATTTCTTGCTAATACTAGAACATGTAAATGCGTTAACGTAACCGTATGAGTTGGTTTAACCAACGTTCTATGAAATACTTTTGTAGACCGTATCCAAGGGACTTGGTCTAATTGTAAAGTTATGAATTCTTTAAATTGACGAAACATTTCATATTCCAACTTATACTGTTTTTCAAATTTATGAACCCATAACTTGGCATAGTAATGTGTTAAGAAGCTCGAGGATGTTAAACGATATTAACATCATTTTCTCTGAAGCGTCTGTAATCATCATTTTATATAAACTGTCAAGCTCGAAAACAACTTTGAAGTATGCAGTTATGTAGACGTATCCGGGATCGGCCAGGAAGATGTTAATCTCTTCCCCAGCTGTATTTAACGCATTACTTGCAATGAAGTAAACAACACAAACACAACCTCGTGCTCTTTTTGAAAGCACGAACAAAAAGCTTGCGCACGTTTTAATATAACAATCAAAATAGATTGACATGTGTTAAGGTTTCAATGCAGGCACGTGTTTTCTGAGATCAAACTTTCTGTGTCATTTCTGCTATTTTAAAGTATGTGTTTTTAGGACCGATATCATCGACACCTTTATTTGTACACACCAAGTGCAGTTATCATGGTGACAAAGCATAACATATACACCTCGAGTTATATCTATTACGTTCATTCATATCATAAGTGTATCTCGTTAATTCTTACACACAAATAGAACCGGCTTTTTTGACTGTTAACGTTTATACATTTATTAAAAGCAACTATCGTTATGAGGTGTGTGGTCTATTCAAAAGAGCCCTATATATTTTCATCTGAAATTCAACGTCATTTTCACCGTCCGAATATTTTAGCAGAATGTTTCATTAAAAACCAGTTGATACATGTTAATCAAAGACTTAGTTGACAAATCATGCTTTTACATATGTATTATTAACGGAATGCACGTGGTGACCGAACGAAGGAGAGAAGGCTTTCTGACGACTGTTAAAGCGGGTATATACGATTTTTATATGTGCTGAATGGTAAAATATTGATACAAATATGTTATAATAACACACAATATGCAAGAAAAATGATACATTTAAGACGAATTTCATAAAATACAGCAAATACAAATTAGCGCCCCGAGCCGATTGTGACGAAGATAATTCGTAATTATTTTCCTACAATAACCGATGCATTCGTCTTTTTAGTAAGTGTTCGTGTGTCGTATGAATCGATATCGCTGCAGGAATTTCAAATGAACCGTTAAACTAAATTTAGATTCACATCGTACATGCATGATATACATGCTGGCGAATTCGGCTGTACAGCCTTTTTCGATTTCAGAATTAAATATCTGGCTTATTTAGCATTTTTCGACACATGTTCTTTTTAACTTTTATTTTAGTTTATATTGAAATATATGTATAATAAGTTTTTACACATTTTATATTAATAAATAAATATTTGACAAGATCGTATATACCCGCTTTAAATGTTTTCAGACATACTATTGCTATATATTTTAATTTCTTACACATCAATTTTGATGCTCGGTATTCACGTTTAAAAATATATTAATGTACCTAGATTGATCAATTTTGGGATCAATAGTATTCAAGCGCAGGCATAAAGTGTGATCGACATTATAATTTATAGTTATAACGTAATTATATGTTATTATGATTATAATATTATGTACTTAATATTGTTAAACTATTGTTTTATTATTTCACGTGTTAATGTTTTTCTGGTGAGAATATACAAATAAAAATGAATAATTGCATACTGTTATATCATATATTTAAAACAAAATTAACGTTTACATACCGATAAATTGAAAACAAACACACTTGCTTTGCTTCTATCTCGCTCTTCGGACGTGTAATGTTTTAAAAATACATTTCCATATGCAAAGCAGGGAATCATGAACGTGCTATTTTTGAGGTTGTGTTTATGTTCATATCCTTTAAGATATAAATGTAGTAGATATTTGATAATGACTCCATAATTTACCAAAAATATTCAAATATATATAATTTATTCAACATATTTATACCCAACGTCGTAGTATTAAAACTTTCCTGCATATGACTGCATTTGTCGACTGTGAGCTGCTATGTGCAATACAGGAAGATCAACTGTGGGATGCACCTAGGTGAACATTCAACCTCACGCTTCTCATATATAAAATGTTTATTATTATATGATCAATAAATAAACAATAAAAACTCAATTATGTTTAGTATTCGGTGATCTAAAAATAAACACATCTTTATTCATCTATGCATGCAGTGGTCGGCAAATACCTACTTGTGATATTCTCATAGTCCGATTTCACCTTGATATTATGTTTGTTCTAATAGTAACACCAACAATACTATGCGCTTGTTCCACGCGTTACGTGTGAGCCGATTCGGAAATGCTGTATGTGTGGGAGGCAATGTCACACTACACAATCTGTGAAACGGCTTCGTCTCTATCTATATCACATGCTCTTACTGAAGATCACATTGTCAGTAAATAACTTTGTTATTCATCGGTTGTAAGTAAATCACCCGCCAGTACGCCACAGTTTAATCGGAGTAAATATGCGCGTGTGCACTACTATTTAAATTTTCCTCGGTTTGACAAAATGTAATATCCCCCTTTAAAGCGGGTATATACGATCTTGTCAAATATTTATTTATTAATATAAAATGTGTAAAAACTTATTATACATATATTTCAATATAAACTAAATAAAAGTTAAAAAGAACATGTGTCGAAAAATGCTAAATAAGCCAGATATTTAATTCTGAAATCGAAAAAGGCTGTACAGCCGAATTCGCCAGCATGTATATCATGCATGTACGATGTGAATCTAAATTTAGTTTAACGGTTCATTTGAAATTCCTGCAGCGATATCGATTCATACGACACACGAACACTTACTAAAAAGACGAATGCATCGGTTATTGTAGGAAAATAATTACGAATTATCTTCGTCACAATCGGCTCGGGGCGCTAATTTGTATTTGCTGTATTTTATGAAATTCGTCTTAAATGTATCATTTTTCTTGCATATTGTGTGTTATTATAACATATTTGTATCAATATTTTACAATTCAGCACATATAAAAATCGTATATACCCGCTTTAAGAACTCAAGACTAAATATAGAATTCACAAGAGGGGAAGATTGTTTAATTAATTTTTGTCGGAATAAAACTTGAGATATTACAACGTAACCTATATTTTATCCTCATGCAATTTCATATTTCATCTTACAATTGTAGCACTGATCTATTTTATACATGTTGTTAAATTACACGATAAACACACCGTTGTAAATAATACGTAAGCAATACTTACGTGCTCAATAACAGAAACACACGTAAATAAATGGAATCAATAGGTTTGTCTATACAAAACAGACAAAACATCAACGTTTGGGTAAATCACAATTTATAAAACAATTAACTTGATGGAACTATTCAATGTTTGGTACACTTCTGCAAATTTAATGTGCATTCCCCTCTTTGATTAGATACAAATCGTATGGTTAAGTTCACAACGATTGGGTTGCATTCCGCACCTTCCGTAGTGAATGAATATCGGTACAAAGTGAAAAGTGTTTTGAATATAATTCTGCCTATATTCTGTAATAATCTCACGGTATGTGGAGATCTTTCTATACATTTCGATTTGATTTGAATAACGAACCAGTTTTGTTTAAATATGCAGCCTTTTACTGTTCAATGTAATATGACAACAGTGCCCGTTCTTTGCACGATTTCGATTATTGCCATCGCCCTGCCTCCATTTACAAAGTCTGATCCAGACTCTACCAAGAGGTTTAGGTTAACACCAGGAAGTATAGTAACTTCACCCTTCAAAACTGATCTCCTACTACTACATTTTGAATGTATAAAAGGTATTTTTATTAAATTCAAACGTTCCAACAAACGTTGACCTTATTCTTGATCCGGTTGGATTGCATTTGAAGTGGATTCGTACAGCATTAGAGACATTATCTTACGCCGACATTCCGACATCAGCCGATACTCCGACAGTATTCGCTCGACAGTTGATTTACATGTATTAACGTGTTTGGTACATACTTTTACATATTTTTATTTATATTTTGTCTATGTTTCAGATACATTCAAATGCTATTTAAAAGCTTATACATCTCGAACACAAATAAATAGAGGTGATTTAAAAAAGCTGAACATGTTTAATAACAGCTATATTCACAAAATAAGATCTATCCACCTATACGAGGCATACATTATATTTTGTCAGAGCTAGCTCTGCCTTGTGCCTGTCGATTCCAAAAAAGTAATGCGGTTACTTGTAACAAATACTCGTAAATAAAAGTGATACCATGGCAGTGTTGTAATGTTTTCATGAACACGTTGTTAGTACAAAATCACCCAAAGGGAAATGCATCTATGTATGATTTAATGCATGTTGTCAGTAGCACGATTTGAACCGAGTTCACTTGATACTGTGAATTGTAATGAATGCAAATTGCTATTATGGGAACTATACGCTCAAATAATAACTGGCACAGTTATTTAATTGGTATTGGTGAGATAAAAATGTGAGATGACATGTTTTAACCATAAACATATCTTGGTATCTATGCTATCTTGCAAACTGTATCACGTGACATGGGCCTTGTCCATTATCTCACGAAATAGTTCCTACGGTTTGGTTGAATAATATGTTCATCATCATCATCATCATCATCATCATCATCATCATCATCATCATCTCTTTTTCGCCTGTGGTCCCGTCTGGGAATCATGCCGCCAACAATATGTTCATAAGGTATATACTATGCCTCAATTGATTGTAGATTCTTAAGTCAATTTCAGTAAGATATAAGATTGAAGTCGATATCATTCACTCCCATGTACGTTATGTCGATGTGTAAAACGCTCAAAATCGTGTTGTAACTAACACATTGAAGAAGGACAAATGATATATAAACTAACCGCTTGTTATTCTTTATCTAACTGGTCGTAAACGTATCTATTTTTATCACAGTGTGCACACTTATGAAACTACGTATTAACCCAGTATATACATGTAGGACACTCATTGTTTATGTCCATGTTTATGTTAAACCGCTCGTTTCAGTTACTAGCTTCTGTAAAACTTTTGGATATTACATAAGTAATTTGATATATGTACTGTTTATTGCATACAGTGTAGAAAGGAAATGTTGTATTCATTGTTGGAATAAATAGAACAGTAAAGTATCAATTTCAAATTTAAAATCATGAGCTTCTTGTCCCAGTTTTATGCGCGGATTGATAAGACCGATAAGTATACTTTGCTTTAACACACCGGCCTTTAAAGTTATATTTTATTGTTGTACAAAACTTGGCGGATTGCCACATTTGTAACCGGGAAGATAAGATATGAAAAACACATAACATTTTTTTTTATAAAGCAGACGATGAGAATACTGTTTCATGTGATTCGTTCACTAGTGTTAATGTTGCTTAGAAAGGCATATGCTGAATGTGGATCAGCTACACATGGATGTATGTACAAGAGTTTTAAATTGAAGAGTGTTTACAACTGTTATTATCGGTATGTGTTTTTGCATGACGATGTAACCTCACGTTTCTTTTTTTCCATGTATTATAGTGCAGCTAGTTTCAAAGTGGATAGACAATTCGAAAAACACGTTGACAATACAGTTGTTCTGTTGTTCGATATGCTCTACCCACTACTACGTGTTTAAGTCTCTAATTGGTTCACTACATAATGGATTATATATAATTGATTACTTTATTGGTGAACGTAAAGCAGTCGTTTCCAAACTTGACAATGATTATGTAATACACCAGGTGAAACACGTTTGTTTTCTATATATCAAGCTGTGAGTTGTTGCACACGACTGGACAACATCCAAGCTGTATCTGATAACAGTGTAATCACATAAATATTAGTTTAAAATAAATAAAAATGTGTACAAACACCAAGACCATTGAATTCTCAACGCGCGTCAGTAATAAAAACACGATACCTTGGAAAAGGAGCATCAAAGGGAAGTTAATTAAGAAAACCCATTTAAGAAACCAACCGGAACAGTCACTGGAGAATGCGATCAAAGATTGTGACTCTACTTTAATGCGTGTAGAATTTGAAATTAAACGGTACGATGATATATACATTACAAGTGTTATAAAGACTCTATGTGCCTTGTTTCCAGATTGTCCAATGTACTTTCTAAATAATGGAACATTGGAAGTGTTTCTTTTACCAGAAGTTCCTACAATTGTCAAAACAATGAAATACCGAGGAAGGTTCAATGAGCAAATGTATTATGAAGGCATCCCAAGTTCAGACTTTATTGTATGGGAATGTAAGGAGGACACGTTTTTTATAGCAATGCAATCGGGCAACAAGGAATTAATTTTCATTAATCTGGTAAAACATTGTTTGTTGAACAGCAACAGAAAGGTGCGGTACGAGGAACTAATAAAACTGTTTGTTAGAAGACAACTGAATGCACCAGTCATTTCTTTGCAAAAAGACACCGTTTGCCCACTTGATAAATATCAATACGCATTATCAAGTTCCCTCAATTCAATCCATGGATTATTAGCTACACATAACGCGGAACTGGTTCCATCTGGCGCAATGTTTACTAACACAACACATGGGACTATCAGCGCCCATGTCAAATCTGTTGACAATATGCATGCCTCAGAAAATGCATCTACATCTTTTCAAAACGCAGCAAAACTTACACATTCACATCTAGTGACCCAAAGTGGTGTACAGAAAACCGCGCAAAGGTGCAGTAGTGCTAAAGATGTTACGGTACACGGAGTAATTTCATCTCAAAACTCTGTAACGAATAACATTTCTAGTTTGGCTTCAGCTGTTCCTAGTAATGAGATATCTCATTCATTGGCGCTTATATCAGCAGAACAGACATCATTTAAACGGCGCAAAACTTTACCGCGATACCCTCGTTATGCTACAGAATCATCCAGACATCAGTCATATTTAAACTGGCCTCATGCAATCCCGACTGAAAATGAATGTGTTATCGCTGGATTCTTTTATACAGGTAAACATATTTTCTGTACATAAAATTGTCTATATCATATATCACTTTAAACAGTATCCAGATTAAGTTTGCAAATCCAGATTATTTGCAAACTTATTTTTTTTATTTATTGAACAATTGTTATGAAATTTTGCATATTTGTAGGGGGCATTGTGTACATACATATAATTGAAAAAAAAGAGTTAAAATGTTTTTAGAAAGTAGAGTTATTTGATGATAAAGTTGCCATCCCCCGTGGGATCCCAACGGGGTTTTGGTTCCCCCGTTAAGAATTGCAATTTTCCAACGGGAGATTTTTCCAGACGGGAGAATTTTACCTATATTTTACAAAAAATGTAATTTAAATGTTATGCTTTGTTTTCTGTTTCAATGTTTACAAATACACATGCTGAAGTCATAATTGTAAGAAATAAGTACTTGAATAAGAAAATAAAGTGTTTGTAGATTTTCTTCCCCCGTTGGAGTTTTACGGGAGCTCCCGTGAAACTCCCATTTCCATTAAACATCCGTGGGAGGTTTGACGGGGGACCCCGTCAATCCCCCATTGTCAATAAAATCCAACGGGTGTTTGACGGGGGACCCCCGTCTAACTCCCATTTAAAAAGAACTCCAATGGGACTTTTACGGGGGGGGGGTAGGAATCACAATTCATATAACAGATAATACACATAGCAATATATTACATTGTATAAAGACACCAAACTTTATTAAATAATTGATGTTTTCTTTTTAAGGTGTCGGAATGAAAATTGAAATAATAATTTTTGAGTTTTCTTAAATCAGTACCAAAATTTACGTTGAATATAATGTCCTTTTGGTAAAAGATTAGACCCCGATATTTCTGTATAGATGAATATAAAACGTTCCGACCATAATTTTGCAACACTCGCTGTATATATAAAGTGACTTGTCTCGAAAATATATTGCATTTACCTTTTGATAATCCAAACGTTGCTTTTATCCATTACTGTGATGATATATACAATCCAGAAAGACAATAACATTGGAAGCATAATTATTGTCATTCGGAATTGTATTTCTTTTGCTGTTTATTCCCGTGTAACAGTTTTGGAGTTTTTTTTTCCTAGAAATTTAGCTTGCAAACATTTTCGGTGCAATGTCGTACCTTAGTGTACCAGTTACATTCCACAAGTTTTTTTTTTACACAAAATGCCTGAATAGGGCAGTGTGTTAGGTTCATTGTTTTGTTATTGTAATTGTTTGTTTTTTATCTTTCACAACACCGTGCACTGGTAGCGTTATTAACAGAGACATGCGAGAGTCTTCTTGAAACATACTGTACTGGCTAGTTTCAAATATGGGACACAACACCACTTCTCCAATAGAATCGATGATGTTTAAATACATTTGAGTTATATTTGCAGTTTCAGTTATTAACTGTTTTGTTTTCTGATAAGGATATGATATCCCAGACGTTAGTTCCTGTGCTGTCTTTTTCCCTCTAAACAGACATATAACACCAAGGACTTATATCACTTTTCATTATTGTGTATAAAATACAAAATACCACACACAACTGAAATATTTGATATAACCCATATAAGCAGTATGATTTCCTTTCTAAATGTAATAAAAACTTAATTTTCAATCATGAACTAGTAGTTTCAGGAAAACAGGAAACCAAGAAAAAAATGATGTTTGACCTTGAAGGATGACCTTGACCTTGTGAAGGATGACCTTGACCTTTCACCACTCAAAATGTGAAGCTCCATGAGATACACATGCATGCCAAATATCAAGTTGCTATCTTCAATATTGCAAAAGTATTCATAAAATAAGCGATTTGGGCCACATATATTTGACCTCTGACCTTGAAGGATGACCTTGACCTTTCACCACTCAAAATGTGCAGCTCCATGAGATACACATGCATGCCAAATATCAAATTGCTATCTTCAATATTGCAAAAGTATTTATAAAATAAGCGATTTGGGCCTCATATATTTGACCTCTGACCTTGAAGGATGACCTTGACCTTTCACCACTCAAAATGTGCAGCTCCATGAGATACACATGCATGCCAAATATCAAGTTGCTATCTTCAATAATGCAAAAGTATTCATAAAATGAGCGATTTTGGCCACATATATTTGACCTCTGACCTTAAAGGATGACCTTGACCTTTCACCACTCAAAATATGCAGCTTCATGAGATACACAAGCATGCCAAATATGAAGTTGCTATCTTCAATATAGCAAAAGTTATTGCAAAATGTTTAAGTTGGCGCAAACAGACAGACCAACAGACAGACCAATAGACAGGGCAAAAACAATATGTCCCCCACTACTATAGTGGGGGACATAAAAATAGCCGACAACGACCGATTCAGCTTTTAATTTCCCGCGTACGTTTTAGTATATTTACCGTACCCGGGGTACATGTAAGTATACTTAGAGTACCCGGGGTACATGTAAGTAGTACCCGAGCCGACAATGACCAATCGAGCCTTAATATGCCCTGTATTTGACAGACATATAAAAGAGACAAATGGAAAGGATGAAAAAAACAACACAGCAGTAATTAGTTTTATCAGAGACATAGATAACAGAGATAGGCAGCTTGCCAAATATCGGCAAACTCTCGCGCATCCAGTGGTTTTGGCGAGATAGGTTTAAACGCGCAACTGTTTGACGGTTGCAACGGTAGTAAACACGCTTATCAACATTTCTAAAACTCGCTTTCGCATTCCAGTTTTTGCGATTTGAAACAAATATGTTATGTATTATTAAAATGAGAATGTATGCGGTATTATCACTCAACGGTAACGTGTCAATTAAAATAAATCACATGCCGCATTGTTTTATTAAGCGATTTTATCTGGCTCCAGTTTGAAAAAAAAAACAATGCTTACCGGTATATAAAGATGGCCTTTGTAATGAGATAAAGGAGCGATAAGAATCTTACAACAAACAACTAATAATAGGTTGTTTTAATTAGGTTTTTGTTTTTCATTTTAATTGCATTTTTCAAATTTGAATAATCCGAATGCCATTTACCTGTAGTATAATTTGAATAAAGCTCTGAACAAGTTTTTCTTCTTATGGAGAGAATCTGTTCTTGGTCTGCTCTAATCTGCTGTTTGTGTTCTTTGCTCTCTTAAATTACCGCTCAATTCAAAGCACAATTTTACCAATAATAAATAACATTACAACCTAGAGTATATGTATAGAAATCTTCAGACCTGTATACTGTGCCATTCTCCGATATTTAGCATATCGATCAAGTTATTAAGTGACTTTTCTGTTTTTCTTCAACATGTCTTAGGCGGATTTTGTGTCATGGGGGTGACGAGGATGAACATTGTGATAGTGAATTTGTTGAGGACATTAATCAGTCCGTTGTGTATGAGTGCCCAGAATGCAAAAAGTTAATGAAAAGAACATATGGATTCCATGTGTTGTTAAAAAGCACAATCAAAACTTTAAAAGTAAGTCCCCTTATGTACATAATGATAAACTAAATGAAATGTGTTCCGGCTTCTACAGAGGAGCTTATGCAACCATTTATGTGATACAGTCTCTAAGTAAACCTCTGTAGTAACAATTTTAGTCTGTGCAATAAAAGAATGCATGAACATAGTTTTTACAATTTAATGATATTTCATCAAAACTTCATCATTCATAAACACATATCAATACACCTGGCATAAAAAATAAGCAATTTATTACACGTATTAAGCAAGTTGTTGATATTACAAAATTAATAACATATCGGGAGAAAACAGCTAATATTCTGCAGAGATGCAGGCAACAAACATGTAAGCATAAGAGCCATTATCGTATGGGGCAGGGTATTAATGTTGCTGAAGAAAATTCATAATCACATAAGAATTTTTCATCATGGAGATTGGACTATAAATGCGACTGAGAGTGTTAACATGTTTTAACCATAGTCATGTAAGGAAAAAAGCCCCGCCCCTTGGTGGCCATGATTTTCATGATATCATTGGGACACTCTATAGAGTGTTAAAAAGGTTTTTCGAATCCCGGACAATCGCTCCTACGGACAATCTAAATTTGACAAGGCGGACAGTCGCTCCTATGATGTTTTGACAGGGCGGACAGTAGCTCCTACGATGTTTTGACAGGGCGGAAAGTCGCTCCTACGATGTTTTGACAGGGCGGACAGTCGCTCCTACATTATTTTGCCAACCCGGACAATCACTCCTACATTATTTTGTCAACCCGGACAATCGCTCCTACATTATTTTTGACTCCACGGCAAAACATATTATTCGCTGATCAAAGGCTTACACCTTTAATTAACCAACAATTAAAATTGCCAACCTGTTAACAGAAAGCCAATTTAACATGAACCGATCAATTTGATTTTAATTAATTAATTTACTTACTGACAAACTATGCTACAGTTTGTCGATTCTGTAAATATAAGGTAGTTATAAGGGCACTTTGGACAATGGTTCCTACATTATTCCTATCGGGGACATTCGTTCCGATATTACATTTATTGGAATAAGTGCCATTTTGCGAATGGAATAAACATAAAAAACCGCATTAAATCAATAATTGCTATAACAAAAATGGTAGTATCAATTGATAATGACCACTTTGACACCTATGATGTGCAAACCGTGCATAAAGATTACAGAATGGCGTCACATTAAAGGGGCCTTTTCACAGATTTTGGCATGTTTTGAAGTTTGTCATTAAATGCTTTATATTGATAAATGTAAACATTAAATTTTAAAAGCTCCAGTAAAAAATCAAAAATAAAATTTAAAAAAGGAAAACAAAAGTAGCCCGCAGCAGGACTCTAAGTAAAAACGCATTAGCCAACTGAGCTATCCTGCCAAGGATACATAAGATGCGTATTTTATACCATATATCATCGTAGTTTCACAAATTTAAACGACATCACTAGAACTTTCCAAATTATTCAATCGCTTCGCGTTGCAACGCTTAATAATTTTTAGGTTTTTAAATCGTCAAAAGATGAATATAATGACTATATTAGACCATGGCAAATGTTCAGTAATACTGTTTCCTCACAAATATCATAACTAAACCGAAAATTTGCGAATCTGAAACAACTTTTCTCAATTTTGTCAATTAACCAAACCGTCAAAAGATCCCTTTAAAGTGAATTAAGGTTAGTAAACAATTGGCTAGGTCATTGTTTTCACATTTGACCCATTGATTGATATGACACTGAACAATTTCTTAATCGGCATTTCTATGATTATTAAAATACTGAACGATTTTTGTATGTGTTGAATTGTAATATATTGATAAAATGTTATATGTATATGTTACAATAACACAAAATAGACAAGAACAATTATACATTGAATACAAAATTCATGAAATGCAACATGCTGGCGAATTCAAATGTACAGACATTTTCGATTTCAAATTTAAATATCTGGCTTATTTCGCATTTTTCGACACAAGTTGGCAATTTTAATTGTCGGTTAATCATAGGTGTTAGCCTTTGATCGGCGTACACTACATTTTGCCGTGGAGTCAAAATAATGTAGGAGCGACTGTCCGGGTTGGCAAAATAATGTAGGAGCGACTGTCCGCCCTGTCAAAACATCGTAGGAGCGACTGTCCGCCCTGTCAAAACATCATAGGAGCGACTGTCCGCCCTGTCAAAACATCGTAGGAGCGACCGTCCGCCCTGTCAAATTTAGCGTAGGAGCGATTGTCTGTAGGAGCAATTGTCCGGATACCAGGTTTTTCTATAGCTATATATAGACATATAAGGAAAAATGCCCAACCCCCTGGTGCCCATGTTTTTGAACCAACCGGAACCATTTTTGAACTTGCCCAAGATATCATTTTGACAAATCTTCTGACCAAGTTTCATGATGACGGACAATAAACCGGAACAATTTTTTAACTTGTCCAAGATTTCATTTGGAAAAATGTTCTGACCAAATTTCATGAAGTTTGGACAATTAATGTGGCCTCAAGATTGTTTACAAGGCAAATGTTGACGCCACACAACACGCACTCCACGACTGCCAAAAGGTGATCAAAAAAGCTCACCATTAGCACATTGTGCTCAGGTGAGCTAAAGGGCAAAAAGATAATCACTAGAAATTTGTTCCCACAAAAAATGGTTCTGGGCAACTTCCTAACCATGAACATGTTCAGTAGTGTGTCCTGCTTCATTAACACATACTTTCATCCTTAAATATGTTTTGCCATGCTTTGATCTGAATGTAAAAAGCGAATGTCCAGGTCTCTAGCGTGCGTATTGACAATAAATTGCTTTGGATCACTTCGTTCAGTATGTAACACTCAACCCTGATAGGCACAGTGATCTCAACTTGACAGTCTCCAACTTCAGCTTAGTCTGGTTCTGTTGTTGACGATGACTAACCACACTGAGTTGCTTTGTCTTCATACAATGCAGTGTTGAGAGAAGTATCATCCTCAGTTCTCAGTTATGGATTCATCCTCATTGAGCAGGAAACCATCCTCAAGCGCTGTTGGGGATGATTCATCATGTCGAGATGGCTTGTGCTTCTTCTGCACCCCATAACTCAGTCACTCCCTCCTGGGCATGGCCAAACTGAAAATACAAATGAGCATATCAGATGAACACCAAATAATATGAAATGTATTATATGCTATTCTAAATTTAGATAAAACAAGAGATGTGTTCATCAGAAACACAATGCCCCCTACTGCGCCGCAATTTGACCTTTGACCTTGAAGAATGACCTTGACCTTGAACTTCCACCACTCAAAATGTGCGGATTCATGAGATACACATGCATGCCAAATATCAAGTTGCTATCTTCAATATTGCAAAAGTTATGGCCAACGTTAATTTTTTTTTTGTACGGACGGACGGACAGACTGACATACTGACAGTTCAACTGCTATATGCCATCCTACCGGGAGCATAAAATATAAAGGCCTCATGGAATTTATAAAGAAGGCACATAAGCATGCAATTTATAATGTTTCATATGTGAATTCTTTTTCTTTCTATCAGCATTTTAACCATTTTAACCCAACAACATTCAGGCTGTTTAGTTGACTTGTTACTGCATAATGTAATAATGGCAATTTCTCCATAAGATATAACAGACTACTGCAGTTGACGGCCAGTTACCTTTAAAATAGGATTTATGTGTGTTACATGAATATTGTAACTTAAAAACTCTTCCATTATACAAAATTCCTTTTCTTGTAATTGAATGAGCTTCATTTTTATAAATTCGTTGTCATATTTCAGCAAATGAACACAGAAAGACAATAAACAACCAATCCACCATTTACACCACACAATAACTGGTAATAAGACAAAATGCTGCCTTATTTCCAGGTATTGTGTGGTATTTAATATTACCTGAGCTAAGACACCTTATTAAATTATCTTCCTGTATTATAAATTGATCAACAAGCACCTGTTTTAAATTAAATTCTTAGATTTAATATTCCTTGATCAATGGATTAAAATTAAATTATTAATTAAATTCTTATCTTAATTATTAAATGACTCTTGTTTCAAAACTAAATTTATAAATTAAATCATATATTAAATGATCAATTTATTAAAACTTTCCTTAACTTATAAAACTGAAGCACTTTTTTAATTAAGCACATTCTTCGATGATTTTAACTACACAAAATAAACAAACCATTATTTATACTAATTTACACAAAGTAAGATTGTGAATGAGAATGAAGTCAAATTATAAATGTTTAAATTATTATAAAAAGTTGATTTAATTGGGGAGGGCTAATCTCTTATCTGGCACCATACTGTGTCTGCCATTATAACTTTGATATACATCAAATGATATACATCACCATTCAAATCTACCCCCTCTTCTTTGAAGGGGGCATAAATATGGGAAACCATAAAACTATTGAAATCAGAAATTTGCTTATATATAAATGCATAATATATTATAGATTGATTATTAAATGAGGCATGTATTGATACGTCTTGCTAATTACAGCATTTAAACTTAGAGCAGATAATATAAAGATTTTTTAGAGAGTAAATTTTCCCCCCACAACTAAAATTTTGTACATAACATCTAACTGTATTTTTTTCTTTATCAATTGCGGATTTTAAAAATTCACTTAACTTTGTTAAAACAGAAAGAGCTTTCTCTTACATCATACATTCTCACAAGTCATATATTTGTACAAAATGCATAAACATATTTTTGGTGTTATTTTGATGCATGTGTATTGTGTATTTATTATTATGGTAGTTTGATGTTTAGCTGTATATGCTTATGTCGCAAATAAACTCGCTGTTCTGTTCTGTTAATTTTATAATATTGGGATTTATTGTGCTCGAATCAAAGTCAGGGGAAGTCTACACTGTGTATTAGCAACCTGCTGTGTTGATCACTATCTTATTAGCTCAATACACAGGCACCTGGCTACTGTACTGGAAAAATTGGATTTACTGCCAAAATAACTGATTTCATTTATTGCTAAATTGTTGTGTACCTTAAAAAAACTTCAACAAATAGTAAATTTACCATTGTCTTATATTTATACCGTTTGAAAAAGTTAATGACAATTATTGCAAGCGTCCGTTTTATTTACCATTATTATTTTAAATACGCGTTCAATGGCAAATAATACAGGTAAAATCATTATTTGATGTGGATATCAGTACAGTTAATAAATGTTAATAAATGTCTATATATTCTAAGCATAGCATACGCAATTGTATAATTCCGAACTAATATTATTTACTTAAATATGATCTAGCTAGAATCAACATCAACATGGATCAACATCACCGTTGTACTTTTTTATTTAGTTTTCAGTAATCTGTCCTTGAAATAGAGGTAGCCTTATTAAAGACAGCGCTATGTGTGAAAGTGGAGATTAAGAAATAAGATCTATTGCATCGCACTGGCGGTATAGCATGTAGTCTTAAATAAGGCACATTTAAGACATGAATAAAATACAAATATGACACATATGAATCTTTCATTTCTTCAAAAAATAAGCACGTAGTCACATATAAATAAGACACATTTAAGACACAGAAACAATATGAATAAGACACATTTGAATCTTTCATTTCTTAAAAAAAGCATGTGAATCTTTAGAATACAATATAAAATAACATGTATTACTGACACATTATTCTCAAACAACATGTTTAATTAAAAAAATGTATCCGTACAATACTCAATATCCTTTTACAATGAATTTAACAAGTTTTCTTTAATGACCGATTCATCAAAGAAACACAAATTCCCAACCATTAACAACATGTTCAATTAAAAAAAAAAATGTTTCCGTACAATACTCAATATCCTTAAAAAATATTGCTCAAAAATCTGTTTTACTATATAACGTCTGGCATTTTTACCTATGGCATTTTTACCTGTGGCATTTTTACCAATTTACCTCTGGCATTTTTAACGCTGGCATTTTTACCTCTGGCATTTTTACCTATGGCATTTTTACCTCTGGCATTTTTACCGCACACCATATAAATGGGTATCAAAAAGTAAATTTCAGTAGCGGGAAAGATATAATAGCAAATTCAATAAGTATACTGTATAAGTATCAGCGGAACCCCCCCCCCCCCCCCCCCCCCCCCCCCCCCCCCCCCCGGGTTTAATGTCTAGGTGTTTGTTACCCCTCACAGCAATTGCTAGGGAGGGGGGGGGGCTACATCTTGTTCGGATTACAATAATTTTAATGTTTAAGTGGTCATTATTTTATGTTATTTTCTATTGATGCAAAGAAATACTTAAATTACTTCCCAAAATGTATAATATATTATAACATTATTATTTATTTGCAAGCATTCCCCACACATTTGGCAATGTCAATATGGTGAAATAATCAAAAATAATATTTTCATGATATTGTTGAAAACACAATAAGAATCTTTTATTGACATACCATATATATATATCGCTCAAATCAGCCAATGAAATAAATAAAGTGTCTTTATTTGTGTCTAGCCGCAGGAAATTTTATTGGACAGTCTGTCTTACAAAGGTCAGGTAAGGTGAAAAGCTGGCTTAGACAGCTTCCACGAGAAAGTACAATTGAAACATATACATGTAACTGTTAAGCATGTGCTAATTATAGCAAAAAACAAAACCTGCATATTTAATTGGCTCTGGAGATAATCTGTCTACTGGGGTCGGTGGTCCCCCAATAGCTTATCTTATCAGTTAATTTATAAACTGCAGTGTGATAGCTCTTATAAATTCATGATTACAAAATTTGTCATTTAAAAATGTGATATGAGATGATATTGGGAGAATTTCCGTTAACATTGATCCAATTACTGTGCCACATATTTTATTGATTGCGCCAATGGAATCTTTCTTGCCGCGTATTGTTACAACATCCAAACATTAAAAGTTTACTTGGCGCGTTGGCGCATATGAAAAATGCTGTACCGTACCTTACGCACTCGAAGGCGTATCATGCACTGTACTGAGAGGAGACTATTACGATATACCGTCCCACACAGTACCGTGACACCCTTAATTCTTATCCTATTAACTTGCACAAAAAGAAAGATGCATAGTACTGCACGATTATTGCATTTGATGTTCATGGGCATTTGAAAAGTGCGGTCACTCATTCAACTTCTATCAGAAAGGAAAGAAAATGCCAGAGTCTCTCCACTGGTGCAGAAGTTGCATGAATTGCTTTTTCAAAATGTAACTTGTATACATGGGTTAACATGGTTCACTAAAATTCTCATGAAATCAATTATTTGACTGATTACTTAACTGTTCCCACACCTAATTAAGCTCCAACACTTATTTTTTGCATAAATGCAGATCATCAATGCAATAGACTGTATTCGGAACTCCACTAATCGTTAGGTACAATAAACTTTTTACCATTATGACCCTAGTGTCACATGAATATTCTGGTACCGTACTTGCTTAGTTTGAACAAGACTATTTCCAAGCAATATAAGTCCAATAACGATGAAACTCCACCATTTTCAGCAATATTTCTAGTCTATTTGTTGCCATACCAATCAGAATTATTGACATTGGAACACAATGAATTTACATGCATAATCTCCATGTTGCCTTCTATCCATGTTTCAAGTTTCATGAACAAATATGTAGAACTTTTAAAATTATCGCAGGATCCACTATTTTCAGCAATATTTCTAATCTATTTGTTGCCATAGCAACCAGAATTCTTGACGTAGGAACAAAATGAAATGACGTGCATAATCTCCATATTGCCATCTATCCATAATTTCAAGTTCCATGAAAAAATATGAAGAACTTTTAAAGTTATCACAGGATCCAGAAAAGTGTGACTGACTGACTGACAGACAGAGCAAAAACCATAAGTCCCCTCCATTTTCACCTGTAGGGGGAATAACAATACGCATTCCCGTGGATCTAGGTCAATTTTATTTGTAACTCATGTAAATTAGCCGAAAAACCAGTTGTAGGCAAGTTCCAAATAAGAACTATTGTTCAGACTTAATCCCTTGAAATACCCCTTGGACCGAGAGCTATCAGAGATCTACACCACTTGAGTAATTAACTACATGATAAGTTGGCAAGTATCTGATGTTGTTAATGTGTCATTTGTCTTCATGAATTGAAATTGAATCTGCTTTTTGGTCAAAAGTAATCATAATCATAAAATAATAATGAGTAATGACCTCTTGTAGTGGTAATCTATAAAATTATTATTTAAGTAAAACAAAAGCTATAATTAATGATCAATCCATGATTAATGAAAAAAGTAATCAATTAATAATCATGATGATAACAGATTAACAATTATGATTACCCCATGTCTGCTACTGGCAACTTATTGAAAATATAACCCCATTTCTCAGGTAAAAAGTTTTATCAACTCATCAAATAATTATGAAATGGTATTTGTACTAAATACTTCAGGTAAAAATGAAAGTTAGATTTAAAATTTGAGATTTGCACAACAGTAGATAGCAGCTTGTGCTTCAGTGATGTGAGACACAAAGAAACTATTATCAAGCATGTGCAATACCCTTAATATTTTGAAGCATATTTAATTTGCATGAAATGTACAACTCTTTTATCTTGAAATAATTAATGAGAAAATCAGAGCTTCCCTTGACATACTTTTTTGTATCTTCATCACACCCTAGGGTGAATTAAAAAGAGACAAAACAAAAACACAATTTCTGATAGAATATTGGAAATAGTGTCGCAAAGCATTTGGAGATTCTCAGAATGTTCAAAATAAATTGTAAATACATTTTAAATGTTTATTGATGGATTATGATGAACAATTTAATGATCAATATAAAAAGTGCTTATGAAATGCTGGGAACAAATTAAAATGAATGTTGCCTGATTGAAATCCCATTGTGTTTTTCCAGAGACTATTTATCATCTTTGATGTGAGGTGTGAGCATTTAGAAGCCCTTAAATCAATTGAAAGTCTGTCACATTGAATCTTAAATTATGAGTCTGAATATTGAATTGTGTAAAAGGTCCCTTTTTTGGGCTGGACTAAATGACTGCCAACTTATGACATTGAACAACAAGTTTTACTGTAAAGTGTCAAATGAGCAGTACAACAATTGGCCCAGTGACACCCCATTTGCACAAATATTTGTTTGGTACTTTTTCAATCATTTTTGACCCTAGCATTATAACTCCTTAGTAAACTCCTAACAACAAGTATCGTTGAAAACGATGGATGCTCCCCGATGATGCGCTTTGTCAATCTATGTGTTAATAACCACCTAAAAAAAATCTATTATTAGCCTCGGTGACCTTGACCCCAAATGACATCAAGCGTCATCAAAAGGTAGGTCTATATATGTAAGGTACCTACATGCCAAATATGTAAGAGATCAGTAAAATATTGAAGGCGCTATGAAAAACTGTAACAAAAGTGTGACGGAAAAATATATAATTAGCCTCGGTGACCTTGACATTTACCCCAGTGACCTAAAAACTCATCAAAAGGTAGAGGTCCATGCAAGGTACCTACATGCCAAATATGAAAGAGATCGGTAAAGTAGTTAAGGCGGATGGCCCTATGAGAAACTGTAACAAAAGCGTGACGGAAAATCTATTATTAGCCTCGGTGACCTTGACCTTGAACCCAGTGACCTCAAACCCCATCAAAAGGTAGAGGTCCATGCAAGGTACCTACATGCCAAATATGAAAGAGATCAGTAAAGTAGTGAAGGCCCTATAAGAACCTGTAACAAAAGCGTGACAGAAAATCTATTATTAGGCCTCTGTGACCTTGACCTTGAACCCAGTGACCTCAAACCACATCAAAAGGTAGAGGTCCATGCAAGGTACCTTAGACATGCCAAATATGAAAGAGATCCGTAAAGTAGTGAAGGCCCTATGAGAAACTGTAACAAAAGCGTGACAGAAAATCTATTATTAGCCTCGGTGACCTTGACCTTGAACCCAGTGACCTCAAACCTCATCAAAAGGTAGAGGTCCATGCAAGGTACCTACATGCCAAATATGAAAGAGATCGGTAAAGTGTTGAAGGCGCTATGAGAAACCGTAACAAAAGTGTGACGGAAAGAGTAAGGAAGGAAGGAAGGAAGGACAAACTGGCCACTATATGCTCCGCCAAAATTTTATTTCGGGCAGCATAAAAATATAACACTTGTTTAACCCTTTCCCACACAAAAGCAAAGTGGAAGTGGCTATGTGCAAACAGTATAACTTCAGAACAGCCTGTGAATAAAACGCAGGCTGTTCAGGTTTTATGCTGTTTGCTGCTCATCAGTATCTAAGGGTTGGAAATGAAGCCTTTAAAACTTGGATCTAGTAAGAAAGGTCTTGAATTAAATATAACTTTCTAAGTGACTACAAATGCGTCAAAATACTACTTAGTATCCAAGGGGTAAAGGGATAAACAAAAAGTAAGGATTTGTAGTAAAAAACTAAGAAGATTGCCAGTAATATTACAAACAAATAAAACTATGTATTTAAAACTGATAATATTGTCTTTGTGAAATTAATCTGCAGATTCATTAGCCCATTGTTCTCAATAATTAAATCAAATACAACTGATAGATTTACCATGCCAACACATTGTTTAAAACAATTATTATAATACTTGTTTTCCTCAATAAAAAAACAACTTATTTCGTATTCATTTAAAATTAATAAAAAACCCTCAAATCTCAAGATTGTTTGACCTGGAGATAATAAGATATTTGTGTGGAGTGTGTCCTTCAGCTTATCAGTTACTGTGTTACTGATTGTAATCTAATAAACCGTGGGTGACTGTGCTCTCTAGGGGTCTAAGGTGACAAAATAAGATAAGACTGGATGCATGTATTTAAGAGGGCATAAGGCACTATTTGGATTTTTTTATTAATAAATGACATTAAATAAAAATGGAAACTAACAAACTAACAGCTCATAGATTATGGGCATTCAATAGTGGTGATATTATATTGTTAGTAAAAAACAACTGCATTAATTTATCAAAAAGAAACTTAACACATAAAATTGTCTATTTGGTATCTGAAAAATCTTTTCTTGCTGAAATTGTGATGTACACACCATCAATGCATTTGGTTACGTAATATCCCATATTTCTACGAATTCACTGATGGTATTGACACAACTTACATGTAACTGTAACAATAATAAATATTAATAATAATTATACTGCGAAAAAGTTTCCACCGTAGATTTTCATTTTCAAGTAATTGATCGCCTGATAATAAAGGCCAATTTGGTGCAGTCACACCAGCAACCAGTATTCGATTTCCATTCTGGGACCAGGGTCCATGTAAATTGTTTCGGTGGTGACAATACAATATAGGTGGAGCTTAAATTAGGTACTCTGGTTGATCCACATGGCACATGACCATGTCAACTTTAAAATATGTTTTTCAGTGAGTCAGAGATTAATGCATAGAATTAAGCTCTTAATATTGAAAATTCTTCCCACATTTTGAGTCTTAACTGCAGGAGCTCCAGGTCAACACATTGTCATAAACATGATAATACATATTCATCATCACACACTGTCATGTAATTATTCAGGTGAGGAAGGAACTAAGAAATAAAATATATGCACACATGCAGACATTTGTTCACAACCTGTGGCTTTCAAGCCTAAAAGATGCAGCAGACGTAAACATCCTCAGGTGTGAAAAATGATGTTCAATAAATTTAAAATAATCTACAGTAGATACACTTGATTAACCACACAGACGAAATCTACAGTACTGTAACGACACTGAATTGCACTTAAGTATGTGAATAATTTCATTATTGTTCAATTAATGGATTTTTTTCAACATTTGACCAACAAAATTTTTGTTGTAGTAAATACATTCAATACCAACAACAAAAAATCAATTATAAAAGTGGATAACAAAATTAACATTCATTAACCCTTTCAGTGCGGGAACCGAATTTTAAAGGCCTATGCAAAACGTGGTGTCTCATCAGGATCCAAACTGTTTGCTATTCTGATAGTATTCTTTGAAAAAAATCAAAGAAAATGCTAATTTTAGAAATTCAGCAGACGACATTTTAGCAGACGACAAATTTCCCAGCATGCAAAGGGTTAAGGGGGAAGGGGATATATTTTTGCCCAAATTTCAAGTTCCGAAAGGCAGCAAACAGTCAAATCCATTTCATCAAAACAGAAAGTGACACAAGAACGCCTATTTGTGTCAGTGTCATAACATAGCGCTAAGGCAACATGCATTGAAAATAAAACCAAAGACAAGGCCAGCTTCTTCACTTGTGAAACTATTGCCCTTGATCTTCCCCCCGGAAGCGAGACAATTCACCCCCAAGACAATTCACCCCGAGGAGACAATTCACCCACTAGACAATTCACCCCTGCTCCCTTGACAATTTTTTTGGATCTTTTGCTGTTTGTTTAGGATTTAGTAATTACAAATATCTGTTTTCTAAGGATAGTTAATTGTATTCTTTTTTATTTTTATGAAGTTCTAATAAAAGCATATTAAGATGTTCTCAGAATTTCTTTCTTTTTTTCATAAAATTACTTGCAATTGAAACATAACTGTGCTTTTTATCTATTGATGTTTGTTTTTGTTATTAACAATATCTTATTATAACACTGTATAATGTGAATTGGGAATAAGACATCAAACTGGGAATGGACATCATTTTGGTGATTTTCTCAAACAAAACTATTCATTTCATGATCTACATATATTTTTGTAATACATTATCTATAATTTAAGCTTAATAAGAAATTTTCCATGACTTTTTCATTAACAGTGATTGAATTTGTTTCATTTAAAGTGTATTTTGAAACCGTGTCAATGCGCGGCATGGACACAGTTTCATTTCATGAGGATTTTTTGTTTAAATTAATAAAAAATCAAGTTTTGAAGTAAAATCAATTTAAATGATGCTATTATATATGCAAGTATATGATTTAATTATAATTTGTAAAACTAGATAAATGCAACATATAAAACTGCATATTATGCACTTTTGATAAAACACAATTTAATCCCAAATTGATGTCTTATTCCCAATTCACATAATACGGTGTTTTATTAACAATATCTTATTATTGTTTTTATGTCATTAAATAATTTATTATGTGTTTATGTTTTATTTAAGATTGATTTTATTCATTAAAACAGTTTATATTTGTAAAAAGTGTATAAATAAATAATAATGGTATTGGATACATTATTTGGAAATAATCTAATTGTTTTATTTGATAAGTTATGCAAGGTTTCGACATTTTTATAAAATTACTATATTTATTTTTAAATGGGAAATATAATAATAAAATATTTGTCACATAATCAGTCAACAAAGTAACAACACCTAGAACAACCTTTTTCACACCCATAAAGGTATCAATAAACAGATAATCTGTCAGGCATTTAGAGCTGATGAGGGTTCTGATTATCTAATGGTAGATAAGGCTATTACTGATTGGGGTTGCTTAGAGATAAGGCTGTAGTATGGAATGAGTTAACATACTGTATGATTGAAGTGGACTTGAATTGAGTACAATTTTTGTAAGAAGTACATTACATTTCAAAACATTTTTAAGAGGAGCATACTAGTGGTATTATAGTAGATTTAATAAATCATGAGGTATTCGTGTATAAGTAGCATTTTAAAAAATTATAACATAAAATGGTGTGAATTTGATACTGGCTTTGAAATGAATACTGATACTTGCAGACTAAAATATGTTTCAATACACAACATTACAAAACACAACTTCTATCACTAATCCTTCAATGAGAGAAAATCCAACAACTTAATGGATAATAAGAATAAAAATAATAATTTTTTTAATGAAACACTTTTGTTTATAGGCAGTTAAATAAAAACAAGGGACAAAATTGTCACAAAACCAGGTTTTCATTGTGAAAAGAAAATCTGATAAAGGGAGAAAACTCAAACTGAACTTTTGAAATGACCAAAAAAAATTAACCCCCTTTGTAAGTTTTTTTTTTTTTTAATCTATTTTTAGTCGTGGCGACCTTGACATTGGAGATATTGACGTGATTCTTTCGTGGGACACACCGTCCCATGATGGTGAACAAATGTGCCAAATGATTTTAAAATCTCACAATGAATGACATAGTTATGGCCAGGACAAGCTCATTTATGGCCATTTTTGACCTTTGAACTCAAAGTGTGACCTTGACCTTGGAGATATCGACGTAATTATTTTGCGCGACACACCGTCCAATGATGGTAAACAAATGTGCCAAATGATTTTAAAATCTGACGATGAACGACATAGTTATGGCTCGGACAAGCTCATTTATGGCCATTTTTGACCTTTGAACTCAAACTGTGACCTTGACCTTGGAGATATCGACGTAATTATTTCGCGCGACACACCGTCCAATGATGGTGAACAAATGTGCCAAATGATTTTAAAATCTGACAATGAACGACATATTATGGCCCGGACAAGCTTATTCCGCCAGCCCGCCAGCCCGCCCGCCAGCCAGCCAGCCAGCCAGCCCGCCCGCGTTCGCCAATCTAATAACCAGTTTTTTCCTTCGGAAAACCTGGTTAATAATTATCAAAATATCAGGTGAACAACAATGGAATTTTTTAATACAATACCAGGTCTTAGAATTGCCCAGCCCAACATAATTATTTGTCAATGTGTGTAACTGAAGTCTTTGTTTATCTGTGTTGACACTTTGATAAAGCCTTGTCAGGTGTGTGAATGCTTATCATGTACCATCATGTAACTCTAATGGAACTCAAAACTCCCCATTTTTCTCATGTAACTGCGGCGTGCGTCAGGGAGAAAAATTATCGCCCATCCTCTTTTCGCTTTTCCTAAATGACCTTGGGAATTACTTAGAATCTAAAGGCCACCATGGTATAGAACTTACAAATCCAGAAAACGATATTGCTACTTTTCTCAAAATAATTGTACTATTATATGCAGACGACACAGTCTTAATTGCTGAAAATGCCCAAACACTACAAAACTGTCTGAATGACTTTGCTGATTACTGTAAAACATGGAAGTTAAATATAAATAAGGATAAAACAAAAGTAATTATTTTCGGATCAAGGCAAAATAGAAACTTCTCTTTTAAAATAGACAACACGTCTCTAGAAATTGTTAACTCATACAAATATCTAGGTGTTTTTTTAGCAAAATCTGGTAGCTTCCTAACTGCAAAGAAACATCTTGCACAACAAGCAAGGAAAGCAATGCACCTACTCTATTCAAGAATTAATAACCTTAATTTACCAATATATCTGATATTAAAACTTTTTGATAACACTATCCTGCCAATATTAACATATTCAGCAGAGGTTTGGGGCTATGAAAGCATTGATTTACTAGAGAAAATACACAATGAATTTCTGAGAAAAATTTTCAATCTAAGAAAAAGCTCCCCACTTTATATGATATACGCAGAATTCGGAAGATACCCCATAGATCTCACTATAAAAGGCAGAATGATTGCATACTGGAATAGATTAATAACTGGGAAACCGGATAAATTAGCATATCTCATATATAAATACATGTTAAACCTTCCTAACTTTGAATCTAAATGGATAAATTATGTAAAAAATATCTTTACACAAACTGGCAGAAATTACATATGGCTAAATCAAGATCAAATCCAAAATAAAAATATAAAGTACACTATAAAGGGCATATTACTTAATCAATACCAGCAAACCTGGCATACCTCACTTCAAAACTCAACAAAAGGCTTAAACTATTCAATATTTAAGGATAAGATTGAATTAGAGAAATATTTAATCACACTAGCTAAATATGAATCATCTTTATTTATTAAACTTAGAACTGGTAATCACTTTTTCCCAAATGAGACAGGTAGATGGACCAATCAAGACATAAATGAGAGAACATGCCCTCATTGTACATGCAGAGATGTGGCGGATGAATTTCACTACATGCTTATATGTCCCTTTTTTAATGAACATAGAAGGAAGTTTATAAAAAATACTACTACTGTAGAACAAATACGCTAAAATTTAAAGAATTGTTGACAACAAGGTCCTTAAAGGATTTTAAAAAATTATGTAAATTCATAAAAGTATTATTTCAAACATTAACCCGCTGATAAGTTTAACTTGGTGTATATGTTAAATTATGTTTGTTATCTTTTATGTATTTCAACAATTAAACTTCATAAGACTAATTCATATCCACAAAAAATATTACTTTAAACGCTAACACGTTGATAAATGTATTTATATAGAGAACAAAATCATGTCTAATGCAGTACTTTTTGCATTTCGTCTCAATCAATCAATTAATATTTTATTATTATTTTTATAAGATGAATTAATCATCTAACATATTGGTATTACTACATCATAGTTCATGTTGAATACCTAACTTCATTCACTACGCATGTTTAAAATATTTTTACGCATGTTTTTTCAATCTGGCAACAAATATCAATGTCACAAATTTGAAATTACTGATTTACTCATAAATGTTGTTAGCAAATTGTGATTTATATTTTAAACCTTGCACTAGCCAAATTATATGCAATGTACATGTATGTTTGTATCTCAAGCTTATTGTTAACCTTGCTGGAATATGTTTTTTGATCAATGACACTTGACACTTATTACTTATTGCAGCACTTCTACTCATCCCCCCTCTCCATCACCCATCCATGCCTTTCACCATTGATTTCATGTGCCATGTGTAAACTTACACAACTTCACAAATACATGTACAGTAAAGTACTTTTTGTCATGCAATCTCACTACTGCAGGTCAAATCGACACAATTTAGTACATGATTATATAACGCTACTTGCTGAAACAATAACATAAAGTCCTTTACTTACCGGTACGAATCACATGGTCACTGACACAGGACAAACATGGGCATGGTTAATCTGGCCTGACACAACATCGGTCAATGTCACGTGAATGGGTCACTTCACATTTGATCATTACTTAATTTAAACACACCAATTAATCCCAAGTAGAATTACATTAACAGACAATATCGGTCTACAAAATGTAAATCTATACGTCACTTTTGGAAGTTTAGTAAATATGCGATCTATAAATGAAACACTCTCCACGATTATTCTACAGAGGAAACAGTGAAAACACAAACAATACGCACATTTCTGACCTAATTCCAGGGTTTACACACAGATCAGCGAAGCGCTGCAGACAAAAATAAATTAACCAATCAAATTCACCGGGTTTTAAATAGAACCAAATGGAAAAACCATAACTATAGTCTGCATCAGTAATCCATGTAAACAAACAGGTTATTCAGGCCAAAGGAATAAAAAATGTTTATTTCTCAGGTCAACATCATCATTCCCCCACTCAATTCAAATATATGTCTCATATCTTTTTTCATCTCCACTTCTCTTTCTCTTTTCTATTTTCTATGTAAAGTTTAACACCATGTCACAATTGTTAATAACTCTTTGTAAAAGATGCATTGTCACTGTATACTCATGTGTCACTATATTTGTGATTTGAGCTTAATAAAGGTTATGTTGTTGTTGTTGTTGTTGCTTGATTGTAATACCCATTAATAGCACGCTTCCAACCAGATTAAATTTCCTTTCTTTAATTAAGGTTTTCTTATCAATTAAACCATACTATTTTATTAAATTAATTATCCCATCTAACATGAATAAATAAGTTATTGTCATACTGTAAAATTCTAAGAATTAAATGAAACTAATTAATCAACTTCAATATTTGACAAAGTTCTCAAATAATAAAATAGCAGTTAACCTAATAATATTATTTCAGTCTTCACGATAGTTCATTTTATCCACTAGCCATTCGGGCTACTGGAATGGTAAAGACAAGTAGCCCAGCAGCAAAATTACTAGCCCAAAGTAAATTTGTTAAAATATACACCCTGATAAAGGGTTTCATCTTTCAATAGCAGTTAATCTATTAAAAGTAAAATTGTATCCAGGGTATGTTAACTGTAAAGCCTATTGCAAAAACAATTGCAACACAATATAACAAGTCAATGTAACTATGTCCTTTATTAATTATTAATTATAAGTATTTAACATGTGATAAACAACTTCTTCGTTCATCTAATCATCACTGCAATCCTGGAGATCCTCTTAGTCAGAAACCATATCCTGTAAAACAAGCAACCTGATAGTTATTTTCCAGAAGTTTACTTGACAAGTGAAGGCATAGAAGGCATACTTTTATCATACATGTTGACTTTTTTCTTATGCTGTGTTTTTAAGCGTAGCTTATTAAACTCTGTCTTACAGAAGTAGCTTCTCCTTCATCACTGATTTTTTACCACTTTTCTTGAAATTCACGTTTCCGTGATTTTTCATAGTCATTTGTTGACTAACGATCAGAAGTGGGCAGTTTCTTGCCAGGCTTCACTCCAGCTACGTATTTAAGCATTATGCAGCCTTATGCGCGTAGGGACTTACAACTTTGGAAATAAACACACAAACAAGGTTACAAAGTAAAACGATGTTTATTCGGGAAATGCAAGCCGCGTACGTCGATAAGTTTACTTCAGCAGAAAAACACATCAGCATGACGTGTGCCACTAGTAAATAACCAGTCTAAATTGTTCAACACGTAGCCTGTGTTACGACTCGAAAATGACCGTTGAATGTATGGACCAATCGGAACGCGTTTAAATCTCGTATTTTAGGCGAAGTTGAACGAAGTTCTGTCGGAAATCTTCGCGAAGTACTCACAAAATAATGACTTTTATCACACTTAAAAATGAAACAATATTGATACACGGAATTTCTACTGGCCCGACGGGCGTACAATATGGCAATTTTAATAGGCCCGAGCTATAATTTACACGCCCAGGCCAACGGGCGTGCGCTTATTTCGCAGACTGTTATTTAAATCCAATGCACAAATATTATAAATACAAAATACTTAATTTGTTTCAATTTTATATGTTGTAACACAGTTTATAGAAAAATAACATTGGTTGGATTGCATTTGACAAAAAACACTATTTCATCTTTCATTTACATACTACATTTATTATCTCCACATCAAAATTGTGCTACAAAGTAAAAATTATAACCCCAAACATCTGTTCACAACTTATTTTTAAATATGACAAAAGCAAATGACAATACAATATCATATAAAAAATATGGCAGTGAATTGTCTTGGGGGTGTATTGTCCAAGGAAATAAAATTCTGGAGTGAATTGTCCAGGGGATGAATTGTCTTGGGGGTGAATTGTCTGACACCCTTTCCCCCACCCACCTACTTTTTAATGAAAAATTGAGAAATTTTACCCATTTCATGGCATGCAAAGTACATTCAAACAGAATGCAATTCTAGTTTTGGCTACATTACTCATTAATTTCAACCATGTGCTGTGCTTATTTACCTACAAGTCTTTAGATTTTTCACAATTTACCTTTAAAGTTCTGTTCTGTTTCTGCAGCGTGAAATATTGACCTTCGCAAAAACCTCCTTTTTGGAGATCCAAAATATCCTTGCAAGGGAGCTGTCGCTAGTTTCATTTTTTTTACAATATTTTGAGACATTCTTTCTTAAACCTAACACAAGAAATACCTTTTATAAATTCCTAATCGATTTTTAAAGACCATAGGTTACCCATACCCTAAAGATATGTTATTTTTCCCCCTTTCACTGATATGTGCTCGGTACGACTAAAGAGCGTATATGTCTATGTAGTGTCTATCGCAACCGTTGTTTATTTTTGGTGTTTTCACTTCATATACACTTATATTTGTTAATGCAGCATCAACATACTACAAAAATATCCCGGAAAGAGAAAAATAATGCATTTGAATATCAACCGTAGTTTCGTTTTGACAACTGACGACATACAAGATTCGATTTACGAAGTGAATCTAAATCTAGTTTTAGTGCAGATTCGTTCATACGACACAAATACACTATTTTGTTTTACGGATCATTTCGGATTAGAGGACTGCGTGAGTCATGTAAAATATCGATTATAATATATACTTTTTATAAACAACTGGCAGCAAGATGAGTTGCAGATAATTCGTCAGTAACCACATTTAAACTAACTCTTTTGACCTGTTAATTATGTTCAGCTCAATTCAACAGTGAAACATGCCGATAATATCACTTTAATTGTTAATTTGGAATTGTAATAATAAACCATATGTCACCTAATCAGTCAAGAAAGTAACAATACCTGAAAACACCATATCCTATTTCCCACCCCTAAAATTACAATAAACAGATAATTTGTCAGTCATTCAGAGCTGATGAGGGTACTGATAATCGAGGGGTAGATAAGGCTATTACTGATAGGGGTTGCCTAGAAATAAGGCTGTAGTATGGAATACTTAAATAAATATTTTAATTTGTCATGCTTTACAATTTAATATTTAATTAATTAATGTAGAACTGTAACTCATGTTCAAATTTTAATAATGCTGGGCAATTTTATTAAATTATTAATTAAATACACATTTGATTCTGTAAAATTGTATTATGACTGATTATTATTGTAAAATTAATAATCTTTGCGTACAAAAATGTTTCAATACATGTAGGTATGATAATCATATATACTCGGTTTAAATGATACTAAGCTATACGTATTTGTACTCACGTTAACATTATTGTTATACGTTTTTTACTTATAATTGTGTGCGCAATAAGTTTTCCATAGGTAACGGGATCTTCATTAATAGTTTTATGACATATATTAAATTCTTAATAATCCATAGTTCTATCAGTCTTTATGTCCTATTCATTAAATTACAATATTAGTGTACATATTGTAAATCTTTGATAATGTGTGTAAATATTGAAATAAATATTAAAATAAAAGTATCTAGATGTATGTCTACTTGTATACATATTGTACAGCTTTGATACTGTATGTAAATATTGAAATAAATATTAAAATAAAAGTATATAGATGAATGTCTACTTGTGTACATGATAAAGCTTTGACAATGTGTGTTTCAAATATTTTAATAAAAATAATAGTTTAAAAAATATATTTTAAAAAGTACTTTTACTGTCTGTTATAATGTGCCGATAATGTAACCTGGTGTAAACACAATTTGTTAAAAAAATGTGTTATTTTGTGAAAATATTGCAATAAAAAGTATTGAACTAAACTCTGAAAGTATTTCTCATTTGTGTTTATGCATAAATAACTCATTCAGAACCCATCAACACATCAATAGTTTTACTACCGTGCGAGTTGACTTTTAGGTACGAGTTGACTTCCGTGCGAGTTGACCAAACAACGTGCGAGTTGACTACCGTGCGAGTTGAATAAGGTACGAGTTGACTGTAAACCTTGTATTGTGGAGTCGTCGTGGTTATTGTTGGTTGTGTGTAGCCTAAAAACAATGTTCATATTCGCGAACATGACTTTAGAGTTCGAAACATGATAATGGCTAGAGAATTGATCTATTTATGTTAACAGTCTTAATTATATTTTACATTAAACTGTAATTTGTTGATAAAAACATTGCAGAAAAAGCATCAATATTGCAAATATTCGATCATATTCGCTCGTTTCGTTCATATTCGCGAAAATGAGTCATATACGCATTATAGACGGACCCAAAATTTCGAGCAAAAAACTTCCAAAACTTTTAAACGGGAATAAACAACACAATAATACAATTCCGAATGACAATAAGTATGTTTCCAATGTTATTGTCTTTCTGGATTGTATTTATCATCACAAAAATGGATAAAAGCAACGTTTGGATTATCAAAAGGTAAATGTAATATATTTTCGAGATAAGTCACTTTATTATTTATACAGTCTTTCAAAATTATGGAACGTTTTAAATTCATCTTTCCAGAAATAGCAATATGTGGGTCTAATCTCTTTCAAAAAGACATTTTATTCAACGTACCGAGTTAAGAAAATTCAAAAATTATAAATTGATTTTGGCACCTTAAAAAGAAAACATCAATTATTTAATAAAGTTTGGTGTCTTTTACTCTTTATACAATAGAATATATTGCAATGGGTATAAACTGTTTATTGAAGTCTGTTCCCCCCCTCCCTTCTCTGGTCAAACACCCATTGGAGTTATTTATAAATTGGAGTTAGACGGGGGATCCCCCGTCAAACTCCCATTGGAGTTTAATTTAAATGGGAGTTTGCCGGAGTCTCCCGTGAAAACCCCGTTGGAGTTTAATGGATATGGGAGTTTCACGGGATCCCCCGTCAAAATCCCACGGGAGGAAGAAAATCTACAAACACTTTATTTTCTTATTAAAGTACATATTTCTTACAATTATAACTTAAACATGTGTATTTGTAAACATTGAAACAGAAAACAAAGCATAATATTTAAATTACATTTTTTGTAAAATATAGGTAAAATTCTCCCGTCTGGAAAAATCTCCCGTTGGAAAATTGCAATTCTTAACGGGGGAGCCAAAACCCCGTTGGAATATAACAGGGGATGGCAACTTTATCATCAAATAACTCTACTTTCCAAAAACATTTTTACTCTTTTTTTTCAATTATATGTATGTACTCAATGCCCCCTACAAATATGCAAAATTTCATAACAATTGTTCAATAAATAAAAAAAATAAGTTTGCAAATAATCTGGATTTGCAAACTTAATCTGGATACTGTTTTTCTACAAAATGTCCTCACAGAATGAGCAAATACTCAATAGTATTTATGAATTAATGAATACTATTTTTTTTAACTACTAACACGGTTGATTTCAGGTGAATTCGATCTAATCAGATGTTTCCAATGCGGCATTGGTCTTAAGGATGTCAGTCCTGAAGACGATCCAATGACAGAGCACATACGAAATGCTGAATCATGTCTGTACTTAGATGCTATGTTTGGTCCCGAAGGATTGAACAAAAAGCGGGTATGTAATTGCATTTTAATGTTGTATTGCCTTCGTTGTGATTGTTTTGTTAGTTTAGCAATATAATTTGATTAACTTGATAAATAATTATATTATTTATGTCGGTTAACAGACAACATCACTTCAAAGTTGAAATCAAGTCGGCTGTACGTATTTTTAAATCATTATCTTGAAGTACGTCTACATCACCTAATTTTCAGAAAGAGCTAGATCGATCCAACCCAGAGAACAATCGTCAAAGACAATATGCAGAATTGCAGAGGAACCTTGGAGCAACATGTATGCATCATGAATCTTTAAGTAAATACATTATCCAGTACTCTGAATCGTCTTGTACTTAATTATTTTAGTGCCATGATTTTGGTACGTCAACCCTTTGAATAAACTTTCAGCAAGCAGTCATTCTTCAAGAAGTCCCCATTATTCAACATTCGAGTCTCGCCTACTAAGTTACGAAAGTGATAACTTTCGAAGCATAAAAAGTCCAGAAGAGTTAGCTGCAGCAGGATTGTTCTACACAGGTTTGTGTACAAAATAGAAAATATTGTCTAGCGAAGACAAAAAAACTGCTTACAAATAAAAGTACTATTCATTCTATCAGTTTATGAATACAAACAACATGAACGTCCGCAACATAAACACTTTAACACACTCCATAATTGCAATAGTTTTATTAGTCGGTATAATATTAATTCAATATCAGCGCTAATATTCGAGACTTTGATTTAAACGCCCACTTTTTTTGCATTTACCGTCCCAAGGCGACGATTCCACTTTAGATCATTTTTAGTTTATAGTTGATGTTCTGTTATATAAGCATCGGAAGAGAACAATCCTTTCTCGCCTGATAGAGGTTCTGGAGTTCATTTTTTGCTGTATTAAACATTTGGAAAAATCTTGATTGTGATTGGTAGTTCGCGATTTCAATTTTCTCCCCAGAAAACATGTTGCGACAAATGGAAGAGATGACCATGTCTTTATGCATAGGTTTTACAAATTTTGCAAGGTGTAGGAGACGAAGTTCGATGTTTTTCGTGTAACGGAGGTTTAAGGAACTGGGAGGGACATGATGACCCATGGATAGAGCATTGCAAGTGGTTTCCCGCATGTACATTTGCAAGAGAAACAAAAGGGGATGCATTCATTGAACAAATACAACACAGTGCAAACGCGCCGACAACTATGCTGGTAATGACCGGTTCCATTACAAAGCAATATATCTTCATATATCACATTAGATTAATCAAAAATTGATACAGTAAATAACACTAATGATTCAATAAAGTTCAGCAATGTCAATTTTGTTTCGGGATTCTTATTCTTTTATCGTAGTTACACTCTATATAACTAGTCGATTAGTTGTATTAAATGAACGCAATTCACATGCTATATCCAATGAACCACATAACACTAGCTTTACATATCATTTTTATTATATTTCACACAGAATAACGCATCTTATCCTCCGGCAGAAGTTCATCATCATAATGACCTTGATCTTGATATGGATCTTGTGACGATGAAATCTATATGCATGAATGAAATGGGGTTCACTACGGAGATCTTTGACGAAGCAGTTTATCACCTAAAGCTTGATGGTAATACCATGAAGAAATTCGGTTAAATGTGCTAAAACATACAGTTATGTCGCGTCATTTCCAGGTTTCTTTGTTTTCTCTTGTCAGGTAATCACCATCCGAATATTGAGGACATCATTAACCGTATAGACCATATACAAAAGGAAACAGCCGTTCAATATACATCGGCTAAGATATCAGGTAATATAATTTCTTTGCACAAGTAAATGTATATATCCAAACATTAACACATTATATGCTAATGTTATATATATAAATATATATATGTGAGGAAGATTGTTATGTTTATAAACAAACATTTATCCCGCAGTTGAAATAATTAAAACAAACTATTGGTTTATACAATGAGATTATATCTTTATATTATAACCATATCCGAATTAGGTCTAATATTCTTTGTAACGATGTGTTAGTACTTTTGCAAATAAGATAATAACGCGATAGGAAATGAAATGTCCATTCGAAGGTGCACGCGCAGCATCGAGGCTGTCTCAGATCATCGATCTAGCCAGTCAGTGCATTGTATCATATTTTATGTAGTGGGTTTGCATTTTAGCATATCATTATTTTGAGAATGTGATAACAGTATCTGCAATGGTGGCAAAAAGTACCGTGCTTTTCCTTTCGTTTGTTGATACATGTATAACGTCTAGATTCAACGTCTTATATAGGGCTATAAGTAAATATACTAGCGTGTGTTCTTTTGCGGAAAATTTTACCAATCAAGAACAGTTACTAATTCCTTTCTATTATTATTATTATTATTATTGTTGAAAACGGATTGTTGTTATTAAAAAGCATATGGGTGTTTTGCAATGTTTGTAACTAAAATGTATAACCAAGGAAATCTAGCCGACTTAACAACAAGAAGTCTCATGGGTCATTGTTTTTGTTATATGAACGTGCCACACTTAAATTAACATAAATATTTTCTTCTTAAGAATCGTTTTACGAAGAGAACCAGCGTTTGAAGAGTATTGTGAAATGCTCAAGATGCAAAATCAACGATTCAAACGTGCTGTTCCTGCCTTGCGCCCACCACGTTATGTGTATCACCTGTGCATATGACACAAAGAGGTGCTCGGTCTGTAACAGAGGTGTCAGTGATGTTGTCAGGACTTTCATGGGATAGATAACATTTGAATATAGTTGGGAAAACGAAATTAAACTTAATCGGAACCTATATCCGCTCAAGAAGAGAAAATAAGGAATGTGATCTCAGCAAGTCACTTTTTGGAACATATTGTGTGTATTTCGTGAAATGTTGTGTGAAAGGTTGCTTTCATTCTTTTAACATATGGTTACGTTGACGACGCTAAATAAATGCATCTTGCTAGTGATATTGTTTCATTCTATGAATGCAAGTTGCATGACATGTAATATGAAAAATACTTTTGAACATGTAATGGTTATCAATGCATTTGTACAGAATCAACATGTGTATGTTTCAGAATACTGTGTGTATTTCACGAAGTGAGATAATACTGTTCTTATTCATATACATTTGTATACTTAACACAATAATATGTTTACCATATTTTATTAGATATATGTACTGTTTCGTTCAAGCAAATAAACAGTTTTCAAGACCTGGGATTAAATGATTTTGCTTGTGTCCATAATGTAGATCATGCACTTATTTGTTTCTGGGTTACTTGCTATTATTTGAAGAGTAGTTAAGGAAAGGATGACTAACATATCGAAAAATATTTCCTTAGTTCGAAAGCCGGACACGAATAGCTCACTTTGTAGAGAATTTGCCTGATAATCAGCTGTTTGAGAGTTCAATGTTTAGCAGGAGAACATACACTGCATTGGGGATGCGTTGAGACCTAATTTTTATAACCATTCTCTCGTTACCTTTGATTAAAGTTTTCCCCAATTTGAAATAGAATGCCAACAATACTAAACTGTCCATAAAAGCTTATCTTACCCAGGGCAAGTATGTGATTGGTTAGTAGATTAACTGATTTTCAACAACGAAAGAAAGTTCACGTACGTTTTGATGTATTTCTGATGGAAATCATGGATTAGCAAAATAATATCGATATATAATATAAACTTTGCTAACGTGCTCAATAAGAAGAGTACGAGCGACTTAAGGGAAATGAAAAGCCGGTTTTATTACTTGAAGCATTACGATATTTACTGTCATAGAATAACTAATTATGAAATAACTTAACCTTGAACTTATTTGAAATAAAATCTGAAAACCGCATCACACTAAAAATAGAATGAGGAGCCATTCCGCCAGAATGAAAATACGTATAACAATACTCTTATTGGACAATCTACCGGAATTTCATGCGATGTCCTTACAATCGTGTCCATTTTGTGACCTCGTTCAGTACATTCTCGCTTCTCCTTAAAGTATGGACTTTTGAAAGGCAGTGGTTTAAGTAAATTGAACCGAATTATTTATTCCATTAACAAAGCACTTTCTAGTACATTCGGGTAGATTACATTGCGTTGAAAGTACTTATCAAGTTTTTGAGCTGTATTCTTAGTAAATGAACGACAGTTTCATAGGAATTCAGCACGATTCTCGTGACGTTTCGACTGCTCTAGGATTTGAAAATACTATAGACATCGTCTGCCAAGACTTGAGACGATAATGCGACAGCAGTCGCTTGATACACCGGGGATGAACAACTTTTGTCACGTGACCGCAAAAGTCAACGCCGGTTGCAGAAACAGATTGTAATCTTGTACATTAAGGTAAGTTTTGTTGTTTTTTCATATAATCAAAATTTCAGTTTTTAACAAGTGATAGCCTATGACACAGTATACTAAATAAACTTTTATTTGAAATGATTCCATTGCCTTTACTGTTTCCACTTTCCGAGAACACTTCGACACAAAATTCTGAAATGCATTGCAAACGCTGTTTGTTTATGTGGTGTTGATGATTTTCTTTCAACAATATTGGTTTAACGACTGAATTAGTATGATTTTACACTTCATTTTAATATATTTAATAAGATTCATGACAAAAATAGCGGTGCAAATTGAAAAATATCTTATTTTTTTGTTTTGTTTTGTTTTGCAAACGCAGGTTGGTATTTCTTGAGCAATAGGAAATGGCAAACGCAGGTTGCGAGAATATTCAAAGGATAATGAAACGCACACTGTACACATTTTTGAAAGTCTTCTAAAATATGATATGGTTACAAATACGAAAATATTAACTATTCAACACAATATATGACTACGGAACTTCAATTGAGGACATTTAAACAGAGCGGAAATATGCTTATCAACACATTAAGTACTGTTACAAGTATATTGAACCACAACGTGCGTTGCCTCCTTTAAGCGGACCTCGAATGACGCTAAACGCGCCAAAACTCACGAAAATCCCGTGCATTAGTAAACACGCATGTTTATTGAACTGTGACGAAAAGAATAGCAGATAGTGTGTCACATCCAATCACTTGCGTTTCATATCTCTTTTGGTGTAGTCTTTAAAACTTTATAAAAACATTTTAGAAATATATTTTAACAAAAAGTAATTCTTTCATTACAGAAACATGACGCTCGTGTGTGAAATCTGTGGAAAGACATTTAAATCGAAGTGGGGGTTAAAGCTTCATGATAAGCGCCACAGAGGGACTGGACGATTCGCCTGTTGTGGAAAAACATTTTACACAAAACAGGCGTTCAACAGACACAGGTTTGTATTTTTTTGTTTTTAGTACAATGCTAGGTTCTGTCGGTTTAAAAATCAAGATACAATTCAACATAGGTCATTGCATTCTGAGCGAAAGTATGTTTTTATAACCTAGTTGCAAAGCACTATTTAAAATGTTTTGAATGGTGTTTTCGAAAAAAGCCGGCTTTAAAACACTTAACACATTATTACTAGTGTGGTGCATATTGGTGTGCTCATTATAGTATTTAGTTTTTAACGACCATAATTGTCCAGATAAATTTCAATGCAAATTGTCACTGAACAATTGGAATTTACACCGTATAAATCCAGAATGTACGCGTTCCGATACTTCACGTATGTAATTGGACCCTTAAACATATTATTTAATGCGTATTTTGGATTTTGAAATGCGTAAATACGCGTTAACGCGCCTTATCTGGAGCGCTTCTGACGACCATCATTTTGTTAAGTTCCACATTGTTATGGATAATATTCTGTGTGTATTTTTCTGTATTGAATAATAATTCAACAGTTCCATTTGTTTTTGTTATATAGATGCAGCATTCATGGTGTTGAAAAGCCGTTCCCCTGTGAACAATGCGGCAAAAAGTTTTCAACCAAAGATGACCTGAATCGTCACGTCCGGAGGGAGGTTGCTGCAAAGCAATTTACCTGCTCAATTTGCAATGCAACGCTCCGGGAGAAAATTGACCTTCAGGCCCACCTTGCCACCCACAATGGAGAGAAAAACTTTGCTTGTGATATGTGTGAAAAGAGGTACAGGCACCGCAGTAGTCTATCAAAGCACAGATCTGCAAAGCACCGGGCCTAGTCATCTGTTGCATGACGATGATAAGACCAAGAATTATTTTTAATTCTTACCAATGTGCCGTGGTTATTTTCTTAATTATTGAAAATACAGACTGTCATACAATAATATATAGTATTACGCGTGTTTTTGCGTCTTAAACATTGTGTTTCATATCGTTTATCTTGTGTTGTTTTGTTTGATATTCCTGTTTTTAATAAGATTATTGTTGTAATATTTATCATTCTAATTTAAAATGATTATGATAATGGTTGATCTCATACAAATTATTGTGTTCATTATTGCTCATCTGTGATTACTGTTGATATCAGCCCATGAATTGTGATTTATATTGATTATCTGTGATTATTGTTGATCTTATCAAAATAATTGTAATTTATGTTGATTATCTGTGAATTTTTTATCTTAACCTATTAATAGTGATTTATATTATCTGTGATTATTGTTGATCTTATCAAAATCATTGTGATTTATGTTGATTATCTGTGATTATTGTTGATCTCAACCGATTAATTGTGATTTATATAACCAGTGATTATTGTTGATCTTTTCAAAATCATTGTAATTTATGTTGATTATCTGTGATTATTGTTGATCTTTTCGAAATCATTGTAATTTATGTTGATTATCTGTGATTATTGTTGATCTTTTCAAAATCATTGTAATCTATGTTGATTATCTGTGATTATTGTTGATCTCACCATATCCGCTGGAATATACATTTGAGCCGCGCTCTGTGAAAAGGGGGTTTAATGCATGTGCGTAAAGTGCAGTCCACATAGGCTAATCAGGGACGGCACTTTCCGCTTTTATGATATGTTTTGTTAAAAGAAAGTCTCTTCTGAGCAAAAATCGAGTTTATCGGAAAGGTTTGTCCCTAATTAGCCTGTACGGAATGCACAGGCTAATATGTGACGACACCTTACGCACATGCATTAAACCCCCTTTTCACAGAGCGAGACTCATTTGTAATCTGCGATTTTTGTTTATCTATTTCGAATCAATATGATTAAAATATATTTTTGGTGAGTTAGCTTTTTGTCTCATTGGAATCATTGTGCGAATTGTCAACAATTACATGTAAATCTGTAATTCCTTCTCAAGTTGCACATAGGCCAGTTTAATGTTTTGCGTATAAGCTATTATTGCGATACGGGATATTCTTTGCAGCAATAAAACAATTAATCTGCATATGTTTGGTTCGTTTTGTTGTTAAAGACACTGATCTTGTTTGCGTTCAACCGCTGGGTTTTTCAATGTTTTTCACAGTATAGTTAGACTTATCTCGGTGAAGTGTACTTTGTCATGGATGTAGTATGCCTTCAGCTTTATTTTAAGTATTATCTCCAACAATCATATTGTAAGATTGTCAGGATTCTCACGTTACACATAAAGACATTATATTGTATGACCAATATGAAGACACTAGTGATTTGCAAGGCGCCCATGTAAAGGTCAATAGTTATTATTATATTTAAAGTTTCGGATCAAAAGATAATGGTATACACCTAAAATGAAAACTATGTCTTGCAGAATAAGAGGAATCGATTGTTTTATTTGCTTCATGATACCTCTCTCCTTATAGGTCCACATTATTTATCATTATGCAACTAAAAGAAAGATACCTTTTTTTTAATTAACAAGATACAAGATACATGGCATTTTTTAGAAACTGTAATTTTAAAACTTGAAACAAATAACAGCAAACAAAATAAAGTTAGATCCAATATGTCTGTTGTTGTTTCAAATCCCCCAAAAAGGTTGAATATACCGGTAGGCCTCGTTAAATGAAGCATCCCACAGCGTCAATATAGGCAGCATATTATACGGCCCCAATATTGGTAGCTCCTCAATGCATAAACATAGAAAGAGCAACACAAAATCAAATTCAGTAGCATTACACGGAATCAATATAGGTAACGTTGGTTAACGAATATCAAAAATGACAGCTGTCTTTTAAAGAACTACAAACTGTCGTATGATATTATGATTTCCTTTTACGGGTCAATGTCAATTCCCATTTTTGATGTTAGAAGCATTTTGCTGTCATTTCGTCTTGCCCTCTCCCATCGGACACCCAACGTTCCCTTCTGGAGAGCGTTTCTGCTTGTTGACACGGTGTCAAATTTTCGTTTAGGTTCCTTCCGTTTTGGAATGTCAAATTCGTGGTCCCTGAAACATGATATTTGTTATCGAAAACTATTTATTTTACAACATTTACCATCTTATTTACTGAGAGCGAGTTTTTCAGCTTGACATCATCCGAAGCAAAGACAATAAAATGTAATCACATTTTATGTCGAATCATGAATTATTAACAGTACTGAGTATCATTTTCAGGCAATTATGACCCCTGTACTCGTCGACGGTTCGAACCCGTGTCCTAGACTCTTAGTGAATACATGAAATTGATCTTCTTCAACTTGGCAATTAACCTTTTTGACGACAGATGCAAATTAATCCTGTTGAATATTACGTATTGATAAGTTTATATAACGAATTTCACATTTTAGGAAACATCTGCATTAGACACATATAATCCTCTTCATTACAATGCATTTTCTGAGCACGTGCCTCAGTGTACAAAGCATACCTTTAAAATAAAATAAATGTTGACTGTCTCCTGGCAATTAAATAATGATTCATTTTAAAAAGACTTTTGTTGTAGACATCTCTAAACCTAAAACATTTTTAAATAATTTTAAATCACAGGATCTTGGCTTACTTTAATCTTATTTTTCGAATGATGTCATTCTGCTGTTGCGTATTGCATCCGTCACTGTTGGTCGGCTGTGCAGTGCTGCTCTCAGTTGATCCAGTCAAGCCATACACATGGGAGCGACTAGTACGGTAAAAAAACTTCCTGAAATCATAAAATTTGATTTAGATTATTTTCTGAAAGCCAATGTGAACACAATCGGTTTGAATTATATCATACCTATATATTTTGGTATGCAATGTAAACGATATTCTTCAAATACCTGATTATTGATTGTAACAATTACCTACTTATTTGGTAAATTATTATATAGAATGGTGGTACGGTAGTCGAGTGGTAACACAATGGTCTACGAATTCAGTGGTCTGGTCCCGGTTCGATCCCTGGCCGGGGCAATCGAAATTTCAAAAATGGCAATAGTATTTCCAACCCAACTAGAGATGTACTGGTAAGAAACCACATACACATACTTATCTAGTCATTAAATGTTTTCAAATATAAACTTACCTGTCTGGGTCTTGACGCATATGCAGCTGCTCTGTTGCTGTTCCAATGAAACGTCCAAACTCGGCAGCAGAAACAGTGCCGCATCCGGTCTTGTCATGGAGAACAAGTTCAGAGAAAAATGTTTCTCCAATTAGACTACTAAACGCTCTAACGTTGTAACAGCCTCCATGGCAAAGTTCGTACAGCATGGTTTTGGCATCGATATGTGACAGTAGTGCCTCCCAGAGCTGTATTGGCCATCCTGCAACGTTCATTGTTGGTGGTGGAAATTTGCAGAACTCAACATGAGACAAGAGACGTTTTCGAAGACTCTCTCTCATTCTGAACCTTTCAAGCGCCGGGATTCCCGAACAGTCCTCTGCCTCCCACCACATTCGAATGTCTCTGCATAAATCTGCTGATTCGATCTCCCCCATTTGACGCATTTCTGATTCAACTTTGTCTGAGAAGTGGGTTGCAGCCATCGCAGATGACATAGGATCTGTAATGTCATCCACCATGATTGGAGTCAGCAATGTTTTCCCCGTTCTTGCAACTCTTTTCCAAGCACTATTGCTTAACCCATCAAGACCACCTTTACAACATTTCCTTCTTGTTCGTGTAAGCAAATGTGTGGCATCGATACACTTCACTTCCAGCTGATTTCTGGCTGTACTGAACTCTGGGTGGTAGAACCATTCTCTAGAAATGCCAGTCTCATTAATACTAATTTTGTCCAAAACTGGAGCTTCAGATTTCCACTTGATATACTGATCGTTCCAAATGATCTCTGCGTAAGCACAGTTTAATGCTTGCTTTGAAACTTTAGTTGTTAGTACTTTGACTGCTAAATCACGCAATGATTTGGTGTGATACTGTTTTTTCGAAGACCTTTTCGAAGATCCTTTTTCCGTTTCAGGCTTTGATAGTCCAAGCATTCCTGAAAGTTCTTCTAATTTTCGAGTTTTAGTTGCCGTTTCGTTCAGTGTCAAGTTTCGCGTCTTTCTAAAGTACCTTACAAGAACTTTAAGCTCTACATCTCGCATGCATTTAAGTTTCATTGACATAGACATACTTTCTTTAATGTGATCTTCTTCTTTGTCATCCCATTGACCTTTGTTGTTGCTTGCTTTGTCTGACTTTAATAAAGCAAGTAAGCAACGTGCATCTTTGTCGGTGACACTATATGGAGTTGTCAACATTTCATTCTCTACTACGTCTTCTTCCGTTGAGTTTGTTTGTATGTCCGAGTTATCTCTAACATCAATACATGCATTTGAATCTTCTCGAATTTCGTGTGTCCCTCCTATTGTATTTTCTTTTGTTGAAGGTTTGTTTCTTTCAAGTTTTATTTTTGGCACATCCGTTATGTAATTGCTCACAATTATTCGTTTGAACTTGTCATTTTGTGCGACAAACCAAGTTGGACAGGTATTGATTTCTCGAAACTTATTGATTATTGTCTGTTTTCGCATTTGCTCAACTTCTCGCCATACATCTTTCTGGAGTTGAAGTATTGTCAGAGGCTTATTGTCGATTGTTCTAGTAACAATATTGTGCCACTGGCCATCAAAGGATTGACATGGAATGTGTATACCAGCTGCATGACACTTCATATGTACTCCCTCTGATATTTGTCTCATTGTCTGTGTGTCGAGACTGTAACCCTTTGTTAACCACGCAACTGGAACATTATACCTTGTGTTTTTATCCCAACTTCTATTTAGGTCAGAACAAATAAACACAATCGATTCTGATGCCTTTTCTCTTTTAAGTTCATATCTTCTGGCGTGAAAGTCTTGTACTGATTCTAAAAGGCAAGTCATATCATATACAGTTCTTTCTTGGTCAGAGCATGTTTTAGGGTTTCCAACAACTGCAGATGGAAAGAGTCCAATCAATGGTATTGTCTTGCAACATGTATGCATTTCTTCTTTGAGAAGTTTTATTTGATCCGGCAACCTAGTTGGCATCTCTATCTTGGAACCACCAAATAATGAATTTGCGAGCTGCATCGCCTTAGCAAACAAAGATTTATTCCTGTCAACGATAAAGACAGAGGTAAATGTGTCGGTCCAGGACAAGTATATAAGTTTTCCGACATCAAGTGCCTCAATTTCAGATAAACATTGCAGCAGGTATCTTTCTGGCAACTCATAATGTACGTCACGTATTGGGCATTTTATTTCGACTGCATATTCTGAACTTTTCATCGATACGTCTCGTCGCAGACTTCCGTCTGGTGAAACAACTAAAAATGGGTTTAGACATTCGTCATGCACCACGACACAGCCTTCTTCACAGTAAACTAAATCAGGCAAAACGACAGGCAAAATCTTGCCAACAAGTGTTGCTACGGCATTGATTTCATTATCTTGACCATGCTTCATTGCATTAGCTATGTATTCAGATGGTGTTTTGCTGGGGACGCCACAGAACTGACCTTCAAAATAGTCTTTCTGATTTTTCAGACCATCAAACCCAAGCCCTTTGTACAGTGTGCTGCCGGTAATCTTGGCTGATGCACGCAATTCAAACCACCTTTCAGTTCTCTGCTTGATTAATCTTGTACTGTAGTTTTCGTCCACATTTTGAAGTTCATCAATAGCATAAAATGCACTGTTGTTTTCTAAGCTAACGTTCCTATCATCCACAAACAATTTTCCATTGAGTGAAGCCACACACACGCATATTTCTCGAATAACTTTCTCAGATTTCCCAACAAACGTGTCAATGTCATAGATGTATGCAATAATGGCACTTATCGCATAACCAAACTTCCCATTTCTCCAGTTAGTTTCATCACTTCGTTCCATTAACTTATCTTTGGCATACTCTTTTTTCCTTTTTATTTGCTCCATCTCATGTTTTCCTGTTGACACAGTTTTAAGCATATTCAAGAGAAAATGCTTGAGTTGTGCTTTCAGCTCATCTGGCAACCTTTTTAAAGGAACTTTCTTGTCAAATTGACTCCGGATTTGTGAGGATAATACACTTAAGTCTTCAGTAGTCTGCTGCAAAATTGATCTTTTTTCCATTAGTGTTGGTCCGTTTTCAAATCCAATTAGATCAACGTCGCCAAATTGTTGTGTTAAACCTTGTTTGAGTTTTTTGCCATCGAATGTAAGACAAAATGACATGTGACCTGCATTCTGTTCGAGCAATGAAATTACATCATCGTAAATCCCAGGGTCACGTTGGCTGTCACACTTAAAACGATCAAAAGAACGAAGCACTTTGATATCTGGAACAGCAAAGTTTATCTTTGAAGTTTTTGGACTATATTGACTTATCTCAGAAATACCCAGCGAATATTCAGACTGGTTTTTGAATCCAGCCATAAAATTTACAAATCGACAACCAAACAAACGCCACCCTATTTTCCAAAACAGTTTTGTGTCCTCACTGTATCGCATATGTGTTGTATTTGATGTATCAAACCATCGCACTACATCGGACCACAACAGTAAAGCAATATTATCAAGTGGAAATAAATCCATCACAATCAGTTTGAAGAAAGTTAACAGTGTTAAATGAAGTTTTGAATGTAATGATAACTTTTCAACAACAACGTCCACCATTTCCTTTAATTCTTTTGCGATGTTATTTGCTATATTAGGGTTGGTAAGTATATTTGATGCATAATCATTTTCCGTTTGTGTGCAATTTTCAACGGTAACATTCTGTGTTTGTGTTGCACTGCACTTATTGTTGTTCTCCTCTTTGTCAAAAATATCATTCATTGGATTTGGCGCGTTGTCACTTTGAATTTGAGAGTTCATATCAATAACCCAGTTAGTATCGCGATTATCATTGTCTTTAAATAGTTCTCGGTGCGATTTTCGTTTTGCTTTATACAAAGGAGATCGAAAGGGTTGCTGAATTGGAGACTTCATTGGTGTTAATTTTCGTTTCATTGCTGTTCGAAAAGGCGAGGTTGTTGGCGGTAGGAATTCAGAAGTGTGATGCAATCCAGTCCTTCGTTTGGTCCGCCCGAGGTGAGACTTTTTTCGTGTCATTCTGAAAAGGAAAATGATATCATAGGAATAAGTACAACATTCAAAATTGAAACAAAATGGTATTCAATATTCAATCAACCGGCGTATACCACTATCTTTTACGGAATCCGGATAGTGCCATCTATAATCTTGCCCTTCTTTCATCAAGGGGGACACACGAAGCGATACACGATATTTTGCGCGACAGTCGCGGCGACGCACGATATTTTGCGCGATACACGGAGCGACGAGCGAGAATGTACCAGGAAATATCGCCCTTGTGTAGGTAGCCCAAAAGGCGATATATCGTGTTAAATATATCGTGCGTCGCCGCGACTGTCGCGCAAAATATCGTGCGTCGCCGCGACTGTCCCGCAAAATATCGTGTATCGCTTCGTGTGTCGTGTCTCGCGTTCAAAGGACCACGCACGAAACACGAAGCGACGCACGATATTTTGCGCGACAGTCGCGGCGACACGCGATATTTGTACTGTTCAAGTTTCGCTATAATCATATCGCCTGTCGACTGTCGCGTTTTCAAAAAATCAGGGGAGACAAAAAGGGGCTATTTTTACTGCATTCATAATCCGAATGTCAATTTCAAATGCTTCGATTGGTTTTATTGCTCGTTTGTGTTTTCTAATTGCATAACAGTGCTTTCGAAACATTGATTTGGCGTGTTATTATTCTGATTTTATTTTTGGTTTTACAAATGGGCAACATTATTTGTGTTTTCAATTTATTCATTAAGAGAAATAAGATAACATTGGTTGTTATATTTATCCTCATCTGATGATGCGGATGGAATTAAATTATGTTCATATATTGTAATAAGTAGGTATGTCTCTTTTTATCATGGTTAGGTTAAAACAAACAAGCAAGTAAGTTTATCTGGACGAAGCGGGTACAGATTTTTTATTCGAATGAGTGGTGTTGCTCTCAGTAATTTTAATCAGGCTGACAATATATGAATGTGCTAATTAATATTAAGAATGGGTTTTAATATTCTGAAACTTTTTAGACTCGGAAAATTGGGCGTCGCTCTGCGAAAAATGGGTTTAATGCATGTGTGTAAAGTGTTGTCTCAGATTAGCCTGTGTAGTCCGCACAGGCTTATCAGGGACGACTCGTGCCGCTTGTATGATTCTTTTCGTTTCAGAAGTCTCTTCTTAGAAGAACGCCCAGTTTAGACGGAAAGTGGCGTACCTGATTAGCCTGTGCGGACTGCAAATGCTAATATGGGACAACACTTAACGCACATGCTTTCAACCCCCTTTTCACAGAGCGAGGCTCAGTTCAATTTTGCTATTATATTAAATTTATACTGGTACGTTGCTAACGGAGACGCCGTGCTACAACCTGTAACTCGAGCCCATTGTCGTAAAGTGTCTCAACATTCAGGTGTTCAATACGTTTTCCCAAACACCGTATATTTTGTTTTTATTAACTTTCAACATTTTAGTAAAATGCTCGTGTGCCGAAAATATAGTATTATGAATTGCGGAACAGTAGCAACACTGTAGAGATGATTCTCACAGTTCTTCTATAAATTGTTCCCTCAATCTTCACAGCTGAGCAAAACATATGCATACAATTGTGTTCATTCAAATTGCATTCTTTAACTACCAAATCTTAATATTAAGATAATATTTAATATTAAATATATTTGGACAACTAACAAAACAGCATGAGAAAAATAACATTCCGACAAATTATTTTTCAATTCTTTTGAGATCTTCATTTTACAATACTCCGCTCCGAATCGCGATTTATTTTATGATGATAATGGCGATGAAGATGGAGATGATGATGATGAAGATGTTGATGATGATTTGATTTGAACAGTACATATCGAGTATCGCTTCGTGTGTCGTGTGTCGCGGTCTGAAATTAGACCGCGTTACACGAAATTCGGATAATATGGGCGATATTTGAATAATAAAATATCGCGCGTCGCCGCGACTGTCGCGCAAAATATCGTGTATCGCTTCGTGTGTCGTGTGTCGCCCTTGATGAAAGAAGGGCAAGAATATAGATGTCACTATCCGGATTCCGTAATCTTAACCAACCTGCGTTTGCCATAATCCAGCTTCAGCAAACTGCGTTTGCTCAACCAACCCGCGTTTGTAAATTTTTGAAATAGCAAGAACTGCCCAAATTAAATATAACAACAACAACTTATATCGCAAATACAATAAATCATCAAAAATTAAGCATCGTGTGCTCTCATTTTTCTAGAAATATGATTTATTCGTGAATGGAAAGTAAAAAAATATAAAATCAAACTGCGTTTGCATCGAAAATCTAAAGTTTGTGTCGAAGTGTTCTTAAAAACTGCAAAGCTTCGAAACAAGTGCAATGCGTCTTAATATGCGAAAAGGTATGAAGCATGTCATAAGCTTTGTATTGTCCAGAAATTTTAACATATTCTCTATAAAAAGATGAAAATTACCTGACGGAGCGGGATTCCTGATGAAATTCAACAACCTGCGTTGACTTTTGTGGTCACGTGACAAAAGTTGTTCATCCCCGGTGTGATAGTTGATGTACACTCCATACATTTCTGCTGCATGCTAACAGCGTTCTCCACATTTCCTCCACGTGCTAGTTCCATGCGAATGATATTCAAAAGCGTATACATGTACATCTTGAAAAGAAAAGATCTATTGGAATACGAACAGCTTTATCCAAAAACATACTTTTTGTCCAGAATGAGGCACGGATTTTATCTTTTGTTCGGTCTTGCATGTACGAATTATTGCATGGTTTCAACAGCTTGATTTTATTCCAATTTAGTTCACGTGACATTTTGCTTAATTAATTTAAAATGTCAGTATCGGGTTAAAACTAGCACACCGACACTGTGCAAAGAATTGCACGCGTTGTTTTGTTCATAAACCTGAAATATAATCAGACTTGTACTATAACCCAGTTACATGCTGCGATTCTCTCAACCTAAAGTTAAACCGCTCGTTAGAGATATTGCTAAATATGTTTCGTACAATCACAAAAGCGTGCACAATGAGACATTTGTATAATGTGAGATTCGAAATATATTTTCCTTGTGTGATATAATTAATAGCTAATTCAAAATAAATTGTTTTGAAAGAAACGTTACGTATTGAGCTTCGAATATAGGACAGAATAGTGAAAAGTTGTGTCGCATTGTTTTGTATGAGTTGAATTTTCAAGTGACTGCAACTTAACAACACAACCTTTAAATGCATATTATATATATGGTATAAACTTGGCATGGTTTGCGCTTTGGATGTAGGGTAAATAAGAAAACAATAACAACAGCGATTCATTGGAACAGTTTTTAATCGACATTCAATATGGATCACACACAAACACATATTTAAAATTGGACATAATGCGGCTTACAATAATTAACGTTGATGCTGGACGAGTCGTTTTTTATTCGTGCCGAGCCTGACCCCGTGTTCAAAAATCGATTTTAACTGACATTGATTTTCATTTTTGCCTATCATCTACAATGGAATCCATTTTTAATGACAAGCAAAATTGATTTTCGATTGCAAAAACTGTTTTGTGAACACGGGACCTGATATATTATTAAAACATAGAGTAGTAAAAAGTGTTTCAGCTAATTATACCTACCCTTACCAAGTTTTAAAGGAATAATAATATATACTCGCTCGACTCTGCAGGAATGAATATGTTGCATGACATGTTTGAAGTGTTCATCATAACTTCATTAACTCATGCAATTGATGTTGTAAATAAACGTTTTTTTTTTCTGCTGTTGTTATAGCTTTTTTTGTCTAAATGTAAAACATTTGGTATTTGATTGTTGTTATGTTTACTCTGATTTATTTGTACAAAAACTGATAGCTCCATACGTGATTTCGAGTATTATGACGAATATCCAAAACATCGACTGATATAAACCCCAACTGAATTCATAAAACCATAATTCAGGACCCTTTGTGTCAGGTCGAATTAAGCGTTATGGTATGATAAATGATTGAGATCGAGACTCACATTTCAAGTTCCGATTTTCAAAGTTAAATTGATGTACAATTTGAAAACACGCTCAATTCAAATTAATGTGCATGCATGGCACTGATCTTAACCAATGTACAATATGCATAGGATATCTTGGCAGCACAACTGAATGCATTAGCATTTGTAATAAACTAGGTCAAGTAAACTGTGTTTCGATGTTGAAAGATACTTATACCGTGATTCATATCGATATAAAACGGAAGTTATTGAAAGTACTTCACTATATATTTGATAACAGTTTGCAAATACATATGTGCGTTTATAAATACGCCGACAGACAACGTGCATGACAATAAAAAGAACATCAACCCTTGTTGAAAAGATAAATATTCAGTTTAAATTTACTGCGCTTTACACGCGGATGAAGCGACATTTTACATGCATCATAATTTTCGCGCGGTTTTGAACTTATATTTTTACACGTATTATTTGCGCAAATTATATCGCAATCATTATTATAGAAGTACAAACTCATTTAAATCTTTTGATTTTGATCTTATTGCCGGATCTGTTGGATCAAGGAATAAGTTATTTTCTATCATTAACACACTTGTTTTCCTAATTCGATATTGCATTTGACTACGAACAAGTTGGCCGAAAGAATCGACTGATCCGATGCTTAATAACCCGTTTCGAACGAGTCGGGCATAGTTATTCCACAACACAGGGAAAGAAATTATGAAAGCTAAAACAGAAATTGATTTCAGGTGATTGCGATATGCTTAGATTTATTCAATGTGGTATTGGTCTGAAGGAATTAAGTCATGAAGAAAATCCAAGGGCAGAGCACATACGAAATACGGAATCAAGAAGCAACATAGAAGCCATGGATAGATCTATTGGCGGATATATGGTTGGATATTTTAGTAATTGCGTTGGGATTGCATTGTTTATGAATAGCTTGATTGTATAAATATGCACGAAATAAAAGATGTAAAATAATTTAATGTTACAACATAACTTCGAAATCGCAACCCAACGCCAGTGACATATTTTGCCGTGCCGATATATCATTATTTTTATGACCAACTATTAGATCAACTCAAAGAACAATAGCCGATTCCTGAGAAACCGTGCAGCAACATGTATGCATAATAAATATTTATCTAGTATATACATGATCTAAAGATATTTACTTCTATAAGATTTAAATCTGATTCGTCTTCTGTTTCGGTAATTTTTGGTTTATATTAACCAATTGAATTGCTTTCCAGCAATAATAATATAAACTGGTCACACTGCCAGCATTATCAAATATATTTGAAATGCGCGTTGGTGTAATTACGGGTCCTTTGTCTATCTTTCTACCGGACATCTTCTTATAGTGCCCTTGACGAGTCAAAGATTTTGCAGTAAACTGTCCTCTAAAGGTCCTTCCTTTTTCTTCAAATGTGATCTTCTGATACCTGCTGCTCTTGTCATTTTACCGTTTAAGGTCACCGTCAACGAGTCTGTGGTGTCTTTCTCCATTGTCAGATTTGATGTCATATTTATCCAGCTTGATCATTACGCACAGGGTCGTGCTGATTTTGTTCTCTTGGCTGCGGTTGTTATCTGACTCCTCTATGGCTCGGTCGGGTTGTAGAATGCTTTAAATAATTATTGCTTCCAGCATAAAGAGTTCTTTCCGACCCCCCAATATTTTGTTTTCGTTTATTACCCCCGTACTATGGTTTTGACGTTTCTTTTTTCTGTGACAAGGTTTTGTGTCAGTCCGGATGCTTAAGCAACCCATTGAGCCATATTTTGTTGAATGATGAGCTGGATGTGGTAATGCCACATGAGGTAAGTAGGACAGGCCAATGTTCACGAGGAAGTTCTCCAGTTTGAACAGATTTTTGAAATATCGATGTAAATGCTGGTGCATGATGCTTTAAATAGTTTTTGAGAATAACATTTGAGATGTTATCTGGTCCAACGGCTTTTAAAGTGTTCGATACAAGTTTTGTAACGCCGGGTACCGTGATATTTAAATTCGGTAAAGAATGTTTATAAATCTTTTCTAGCGATGGTAACTTGCGCTTAGAGCGTTTCGTGAACACAGAACTGAATTGATCAAATAGTATTTCTGCTTTGTCCTTAGCATCATTCAACAGTTTGCCCTTTTTCTTTAAAGGAGCTACACCAACACTGTCTTGTCGTTTAGATTTTACATAACGCCAGATGGGCTTGCTATTATAGTAGTAGCATTAGAAGTAGTAGTAGTAGTAGTAGTCGTGGTAGTAGTAGTAGTAGTAGTAGCAGTAGTAGTAGTAATAGTTATAGTAGTAGTAGTAGTAGCAGCAGCAACAGCAGCAGCAGAAGGAGTAGTAGTAGTAGTAGTAGTAGTAGTAGTATAATAAATTTAAATTAATATATGAATAATAATAATCTTTACATAAGTAAAGATGCTCAATTTTTACGTGTATTCAACTGACATATTTCATTCAAGCCGATGGTTAAGACCGAATGGTGAATAGTTTAGCGATATACTATAATAAATGCATCGCAGGTGTATAGACAACGCTGGCATCCTGTACAAAACGCAAATAAATAACCTTCAGGTAAACTCTTTCATTAATAATATCGACAAAGTACAACAGCTTGGCAGTAATCATATGTACAATACTTGTGTGTATATCCTTTAAACTTTGTTTTAAATCAAACACATTATTAAGCAGCAATGACCCGCGTCATGCGAACATGTGTTTTATGTTATTTACGGCCAGCGTACAGTGTAGCTCTATTCTAGCTTGTGTAGTTTCGTCAGGAGCTACGCTATCCGCTATTAAGTCACGCACTGTTTTCTGGACTAATAAGCGGACGTGGTAGCTCCTGACCATACCGTGCGGATGCGCCAGATGGGCTCAAGCTATTCTACGCTGGTCGTAGATGACATAAGACTCATTTTCGCATCATGCGGCTCATATGACTTTGGCTATTAATATTGTATTAACAATTTTATTACACTACCATCAAGTCGATACAATTGATAGGATATATATGATTTTTCGAAACACCTGTTTCTGTTTGTGTGAATATAGCTACGGTTTAGAAAATGCGGTAAACGGTTTACAAAAATCACAACAAAATGGGATACCCGGTAACAAATGTTGCATAAATTTGACATATGAAACATTTTATTAAGCGTGCTTTATGACTTGTTCACGCGATATCAATTAAATACGCAGTTGAAAGCTATGACGTTCTCACGCTATATCTATTTCGTGTTCATGCAATAGCTATGACGTACGCTCGCGATTGCTATGACGTTCGCGCGCGCTAGCTATACAGTGCGAACGGGATAGCTATGACGTGTGCACGCGATAGCTATGACGTGCAAATGCGATATCTATGACGTGCGCACGCGATAACTATGACACCAACACAATTTTCCTTGACTGACTATTATTTATTTGGCATAATAGCTAAATGCGATACACTGTGCGATTGGCTTAACACTGAAGATAATACGTGTTTACCAAATATCAGCAGTTTTTGAAGAATAGCGTGCGGCGACATGTTTCTAAAAATCAAACTTGGAAATCGAACACAACTGCTATTTATATATGAATGTAATCATCCCAAATCGTCTTAAGAGCGGAACTTAAGATTGACCTTTGACCTTAAAGTGTGACCTTAACCTTTGAGGTAAGGAGACAGTGTTACATCAGACACATTGTCTTATGCTCGTTGACAGTTGTATCAAGTTATTTTTACATCCATCAATATAAGGAACATTTGTGGCTGTAACAGGAAGTTTCAAACAGACTCACAGACAGTGTGAGTATGACTGCTATATGCCTCAAAGGGGGACACACAAATGATCATCAGAGGGGTTTGTACCAGTGTCTTTTGGATTATTGTTTTAACCACTGGTCCATTCTTAAAGTTATATTATAAGTTAAAAGCATTTATAATAAGTGATCCAGGTAACACAATTTAACAAAATAAGAATAAACATTCATAATTATTTACTATTTTTGAATTGTTAACACTTTATATACTGCATTACAGTAGTTTAAGTGATGATCATTCATAAGGGAACCTGTATTTTTCAATTCAAGTCTTCGTCCTTAGTGTTGTTTTACTCCCTGATTTTCAGTCTTCTATTATTTTTTAATTTGTGACAAAAAGTAATCAATCTGTGAACATGTCCTTTAAACCATGAGTAAATTATAAAAGAATCAGTACCTAACCAGGCCCTACCACTGTTAAGCCCCATCTTAAATATTGTAAGAAGATAATGTAAGTGTATGACACTCTTTAACAGCACCTTGTTTTCATTGCAAAATTGATATAAACAAAACCACCCTCAACTCAAACATAATGATAAGAACAGCGCAGAAAAATAATTCTTAAAGTAACTAAGGAACACAAGCCAATATATACTCTGTTAATTTTTTTTATACCGGTTAAGTTTTTATGAATGCTGTTATTTAGGAAATATAAACAATTCACGGCTTAATTAATCCTGAGACTCTGTTTTAATACAAAATTTAAGGATACAATCTTGTAAAAAGATTCTTCATATATCAACATAAATTTTGATATAACTTATAATATCAAAACCATAAATTATCATTAAAAAAGTAATTTTCCCTGCGAATAAGTTTGAATATGATATGTGTAATGTATAAGAGCTCACTTAGTGTTTTATATTACGGAACATCAGCTGTTTAGGCATAACAAATAATGTTTGTGTCATGTAACTTGACCAACTTATTTAGGCAGGTACTGCTTGGAAGAAAATGTAGAACGAAGCCAATTTTCAACTCGACAAACTTGGAAACGTATAAGTAACATACATTAATATTGTTTTTAAGAGGATTTTATAAAGACACACCACTTTCTAACTCAAAACCCATTTACAGCGGAATTGAAGCGCAAACAAAAGTTCAAATACAACATATGGCAACGGGTGTTTCTTGATACATTTTTTTGCATTGAATACATTTAGTCTTAACAATTTCACTATACACATGTATATCATTGATACTAGATACATTTATTCATATAGTGTGACTGTTATTAAGAGCCTTCTTAGAACAAGCAAGAACGAAAAAAACGTAATGGAAAAAAAGAAATGACAAACTCAATAGCATTTTGTAATGTTGGGGCATTTCTATGGTTACCCAAAACGATCCTATTTGCTGGGCCTAAATAGAATGAAGTATTTCTAGAACATAATTATTTAATAAAATAACAATATTTTAAAGAGGTAAAATTTAATAATTGAAAACTGACAATCATACACATAAAAAAGCTATAAATATGTAAATAATTTGTTCATAAAATGCAATAACAGAACAAAATTATAAAATATTTCACAAGTATCTTTATTTATTCTTTAACAATCAGCAAATTAAGAGCCAATAATTTTCTAAGAAAAAGCAATTTTTTTAACTTTGTAAATAATTTTATTTTTTATGCATATAACCAGGGTTGGAAATAAAGCAAAAACCCAGTACCATCCAATGAATCTTAAATGCTAATAGTCCAAAACTACCTTTATTACGTTCTTTAATAAACTCTCCTTAGGGCCTTTCATTTTCGGGAGATGGGGAGGGGGAGGACATTATTTTACATATATTACTGGCAGAAAATTATAGTAATTTGTCTGTAACACATTATTGAAACATTACTGTCAAAGAATTACAGTATATTTGCATTGACAAACAAAAGCATAAATTTGGCATGAAATTCTTTGGTGTTTTTTAAACATTTAAAAAGGGTAAGGTGATTGTGTACTAGGGTAGGGGCATGTTTAAAAAAAAAGGTCTGTCCACTGTACAATTAGTATTGAAAGAATAACTGTTTGCAAGTGCTATCACAATCCTAGGTCCTAACTCTGTGTTACCGCTACAGACTCTTGAAAAAGATAACAGCGTTATTATTTGAACTTTGTACTCAAAACTTCTGAAACTTATTTTTAAAAGCTATCTTACCATAATGAGGCTATTGCCATTGTGGTCACTGATATCCTTCTGTCCACAATATTCAAGGACCAAAAAGGCCACGTGGCGAACTTGAAAAATACACATTTATTATTGTTATGATTAAATTTATCTGAATAACATTGTTTTTAACTCATCCCGTTATTCTGTTTGCAAATATAGTAACTTAAGTATGGTGTTAACATGTTGCCCCTGCCAGACCTGTCTGGCTATCGGTTAATAAAGATTTGAACAATTTAATCGAAGTAATTGGAGTAAAATTACCGCATTTTGCGAGATTTATTCTTTCTCTAATTATAGCAATATAATTGATGAATCAAAGGTAAACGTTGCTTCCTGCGTTAAACCATGTTTCTTGGATTTAAGGATTTGTTAGAGTGAACAGATAAACAGATTTTTAAACCAACATTTCCTAAATTCAAAACGACTTTGAAGATATTAAAATTGTGTGATGCTTTAATAAAAGCAGCAGCTATTAAATAACTATTATACGTATTTACATATACACTATGCTATGATATTAAGAATAAGGAATATTGTATAATTTTTGAATTTGAAGAATTTGTGACAGCACCCTTGGTGTTTATTGCAACAGAGTAGTTCCATAACTCCACTGCAAGGCCTTCCAGCTGAAAAACAGACACATACAAATAGCTGTCCAATACAGCATTAAAGACCAGTATTTAATTATTAATAGGTAAATACATACTTTTACATGCACATATTTTTTTTCTTCCAAAAAAGGATGATGGATTCTGGGTTCTTTAAAACAGTACATTTAAGTCAGTTAAAACAAATGTGGACTTAAATTGCAGTTGCACATACACTTGCATGGTTTTAAAACCTTAGGGGATAATGATACAATGAATAACACAAAAGATAATGCATACTTCGCTTAAAACTTTGTTGTTTTCTGGTTGTGTTGCCTCTGGTAATGGTAGTGACTTGCCAGAGAGTTTGACACAGCTGTCCACACAAACAGACAGAAAGTTATGGTAAGCAGAACCACAGGATTTTTACAATATATATAATATGTATAATGGTTACGCGAAACTGAATGGTATACCTGGTTCTTATCGGTCCAGACCTTCGCATCAGTCTATGAGTTTTAGTAGTCCACTTTATATAGTTATAAGTTTTAGCCGTTTTAATTTTTTGCTGTTTATTAATGATTATTACGAAAAGCGTCCTAATGATTTCCAGTTTACATTGGAAAGAAGTTCATCTTTACCCCAAACTTATGTCATGATTATTTAAATCACATTGCACTTAATTGGAAGTGCTTTCTTCAGAAATTATTTGTGGGTTTAACAAATGCGCTTTGATTAATTCTTTAAATATATTTTAAGAACAAACCTTAGCAACCAAATTAAAGGGCACGACCAATGAGAAACATGGAATATATACATATTACCACAGGGGGCTAAATGTAATTTGCCAAATATTGATGATTTCAATACAATCTAAGAATAAAAATTAAACTATAGATTGACATGTCAAACATGTACGCATTAAAATCTGTTCATTTGCAAATCATAGGAAGTTAGGTGTATTTATTGTAGCAGCATGGGCTGCATCAATTGATACATGCTAATGATTCTATATTAATAAAAAATATACGTTTGAATTGAGCCAAAAATGTGACTACATCTATTTCCATTGTAAGTTTTGTGACAGCTGAACTGGTTCAACCTAAAATAATATGTAGACCTTTTTACTTAAATGAAAAAATAACTTTCGCTTGTACATCCGAAAGTATGAATGTCCGAAACCATATGGTCATACGAAACTATACAATTCTATCGAATACATTGAACATCATGTGAAATTTTTGCCAAAATCGTAGAAATATTTTCATTGAAGTTGAACAAAGCAAAATAATAAGCGCATGTCACGAATAAACTTAGAACATTACGATTTGGATTTATTTGTGTTTGTCTTCTGCAAAACTGACACGAAAACGACTCCATACTGTAAGCGGCGACAAAACACCATATAAAAAGACGATGCAATAAATTGTCTGGTACCCAACACGAGTTATAAATATCCAGGTACCACTGAAAAATGATTCGAGTTTCTTTATTCATTTGCTAGCCATTTTAATACAATTATATAGTAAACAATTTCACATTTGCAAGCGTAGCAGACATAGGAGAGGACCTTGCAACAACCATTCTTGGTGAATGAAAGGGTTATACGATGTATAATCTTCGAAATCACTATATAAGGACTGAATACTGGGTTTAGACCCAGATTCTTAGCTTCAAATTACTATACATAATATTTCGTTTAAATGTATTTCCCGTATTTAAGTTTTTCTGTCAGTTTCGTTGTTTACTGTATTGTTTAGCGTGTGCTTTGATTTTTGTGCCTTGATATGAAAGAAATTCAATAATTTTCTATTTGTTTCATTCAATGCTAAAAACTTACAATCACTAAAACAGATCGGCTATATATCGTAGCCCTGTCATATAGAACAGAAAATGTGCCCTGTACATATTACTTGGGTATCGAAAAGTGAATAGTGGAAGTGCCAGTTGCATTATGTGTACTTTTTCTTGGAAAACGACAACGTTTGTAGGACATCTTTCCAAAGGAGATTGGTAAGTATAGTTGCTAGCGTTTCAGAATAAGAATTTCCTCATTTTAAGTGCTTTTTAAAATTTGCAATGTGTAAGAAATTTCCATATGCGGCATATACTCTTTTTAGCCATCCTAGTTTAATTTCATATAAAAAAAGCTTCGATTTTTATCATTTTAGACCCTCACCAACCATTCAAATACTCTTAACAAAATGTTTTAAATTAAACCTACTTTTGTCATACCCATTATAAAGTTTAGAAATAGTGTGTTTGTGTTTTATTTTGTAATAATGTTTTTATTAAAATAAATGCAATTCCGCGTCTTGATGTTATATTACGTTCTTTTCCAACTTTTATAAGTCTTTCAGCTCCATTTTAGATATTAAATTTGTCTGTATAGTTAATTTCTTAAACAGTGTGTAGATCTAAGTGATAATGAATGCTTAGCATCTGAATACTGTGTTTGTTCCATTGAAGTGTCCATTAAGTTTTTTACTTTCGGAACTTTTTTCTTCCCCATAGGCGGATCCAAGGGGGAGGGGGGGGGGCGGACGCGAAAGTAAAGGCTATATCCATCCGTATTATGTATAAACTTTTTTGGCATTATTAAAAGGTACTTATATGAAAGAACATAAGGCGTGACATGCTCGAGAAGTGGTTGTCAAAGCATTCAAAATCACTAAAATCTTTGCCCTGCACCCACCAGGGGCCCTAGCGGCCCCCAGAACCCCCAGCAAATCTGTCAACATCTCACCCCCACTAACCAGAAATCTTTGATCCGCCCCTGTTCCCAGTCTATACTACTATTGTATTATCATACGCAATGGCATAACCAGTGGCATATCGGTTGTTAAAACTATTCATGATACAATAATATGGCTTAAACTAGATAAATCGTTTTTTAAAAATAACGAAGATATATTTATTGCAGCGGTATATATATGGGGTAGTGATTCTCCGATGGCCAACTTGATAGATACGGACCTGTTCGAAAGTCTCGGTAACGATATTAACCATTTCCAATTGTTGGGCACAGTAATGTTAGCTGGGGATTTTAACGCTAGAACAGCGTGTGAAAGTGATGCTATTCTTTCCGATGCATATATACACGATATCGACCCCGACTTCTTTTTAGCTGATAGCACGTTACCAAGATTTTCAATGGACAACGGAAGTAACTCTAAAAGAAATAGTTTACTTGATTTATGTAAGGCCACGGCACTGAGAATCGCTAACGGTAGATTTGGCTATGATTTTAGCATTGGTAAATATACATGTTTTAATACTCATGGCGCAAGTGTCATCGATTACCTGTTAATAAGTGAACATCATTTTAATACCGTAGATAACTTCTTTGTAAACGATTTTAACAATTTCAGTGAGCATGCCCCGTTGTCTTTCAATGTAATATGCAACGTGCGAGTTACAGTAGAAGAACCATATATATGTGAGTACGTTAAATGGCGGGATGATGAAAAACAGCATTTCCGAGAGGGTTTAATAAACAGGGCTCCGGATTTTAACGATCTACTCCAAAGCCATATCGAACAAAGCGACGCAAATATTGACACCATTGTCAAAAATTTCACCAATATTGTATGAGATGTTGCTGACCCATTATTTATCAAGCACGTTAAAAAATATCCACAATTTGAACGACACACTATATCGGATAGCGATAAATGGTTTGATCAAGAATGTAGAGTAGCGAAACGATCGTATAAAGATGCATTGTATATATATAACAACTCACATAGTGATACAGATAGAGAAAAAAATGTGTCAATTAATAAGTACTTTTAAATTAATCACAAAAAATAAGCGTAAGGCGTACAATCTCAAACGCTGTAAACAATTCGAAGATCTTAAACGGCACAAACCCAAGGACTTTTGGAAGTACTTTAGATCACATAATACATCAGGTTGTACTAGCAACACGTCACTTAATGATTTTAAGAATCATTTCCAGCAAATGTTTGCAAATGAACATTTAAATGATAATGCTAAGGCAGAAGATTTTAATTCAAACCATGACTTCGATAATTTTGACAACGTATATGGGGACCTTGATAACCAAATAACGTATAGTGAAGTAATTAAAGCTATTGCTGTCTTAAAGAAATGTAAATCACCTGGCGTAAATAAATTGCTTAACGAATATTTTATAGAAGCCTGCGATATTTTGGCAGGCTACATTACAACGATTTTTAACATCATTTTAAATACAGGCATATTCCCGTTATCTTGGACTGAAGGGATTATAATCCCTATACATAAGAAGGGTGATAAATCTGACCCTAGTAATTATAGAGGCATCACCCTATTAACTAACTTCGCAAAGTTGTTTACATGTGTACTCAACCAGCGAATAACAACATGGTGTGAAATAAACGATGTTATATCTGACGCGCAGTTTGGGTTTAGAAAAGGCAGGTCAACAATAGATGCAGTTTTCATACTCAACTCAATTATTCAAAAATATGTTAATATGAATAAGCGATTGTATTGTTGTTTCACAGATATGAAACGTTGCTTTGATTCTAATTATTTAAATGCACTGTGGTTAAAGTTATACAAGTCCAATTTGGACGGCAAAATGTTGCGCATAATACGCAGTATGTACCAGTCGGTCAAAGCATGTGTTAGACATTGTAACACATACATAAAGTATGTTAATATAGAGCCATCGGACTAAGACAGGGGGAGGTAACATCGCCGATCCTTTTTTCTCTTTTCGTGGACGATCTTGAAATGTTTTTACGAAATAGACATAATGCTGGAATAAATATACAAGACATATGTTTAATTCTACTTCTGTTTGCAGACGATATGGTTGTCATAGGTGAAACGCCGGAAGACCTACAACAGTCTATCGACCGTTTATATGAATATTGTAATACCTGGGGTTTGCAAGTTAACATTCCAAAAACCAAAATTATTGTTTTCCGCAAACAAGGAGCTATCAAACGTAATAAGCGGTGGGTATATGGTAACGAAAACATAGACACTGTAAACACTTAATTATGCAGGGAACTTTAATCTCAGTACTAATACTTTGCGTGGTAAGGGCTTAAAAGCACTCAACGTATTGTTATCCAACTTGAAAACTTATAGTTGTAAACCAAAGGTAGCTTTGCAGTTATTTGATGCTTTTGTGTCTTCAATTATCACATACTCGTGTGAAATATGGGGTTTCTCAAAGTGTAGCGAGTTGGAAAAATTACACCTTAAATTCTGCAAAGCTGTTCTTGGTGTCAGAAAATCAACTTTAAGTGTACCCGTTTACGGTGAACTTGGTAGATACCCGTTGTATATTAACAGATATGTACGTATTGTAAAATATTGGTTTAAAATAACTAGAAGCGAAAACATTATATTACGATATATATTGGAAGATGGTCTAATTGCCGTAAATGATAATACATTGAACTGGTTTGGGAAGGTGAAGGAACTTACTATCTAAATACGGATTTAATTATGTTTGGTCTAATAACTCACAAATCAATGAGGTTAATTTTTTGTCTCTGTTTAAACAAAGAGTTATCGACGAATACTTACAAGTCAGAGTGGAATCGAGATATTAACGATAATAGGGTAGTAATTTTATACAAAGCAATAAAAACAACATTTTCGTTAGAACCATATTTAGAGACGATTGTTTCAAGAAATTTAAGAACAGCTATTACGAAATAACGCATCTGTGCACATAACCTGAGAATACAGACTGGAAGATATGATAGATTAGAACGAAACTTGCGACTCTGCCAATTATGTGACAGTAATGAAATAGAAGATGAATACCACTTTTTGTTGAAATGTTCTAAATTTGCCCAAATCAGAGAAAACTGCATTAAAACCTATTATAGAGTCAGACCTAGTATGTTCAAACTCACAAAATTATTAATTACAGAAAATAAAAAGGAAATGCTAAAGTTAGGAAAGTTCATTTCAGAAGCACTCAAGATTCGCAATCGTCATACCAATACTCATGTATATTCATTCAATGTATTTGTTTCATAGTTTAAAATGTATATTGAATACAATATGACATCATGTGATATGCTTTATTTGAACATGTATTGTTTTTAGTATATGATGATATAGATGTTGCATTCATATTAATTATATGTATTATCCGGTACTGTTTCGATACCTGATTTTGTGATTGTGATTCGAATGTATAAAGTGTTATGTGTTATGCCAATAACAATGTATAATTATTTAATGTATTTGTTTTATAGTTTAAAATGTATATTGAATACAATATGACATCATGTGATATGCTTTATTTGAACATGTATTGTTTTTAGTATATGATGAGATAGATGTTGCATTCATATTAATTATATGTATTATCCGGTACTGTTTCGATACCTGATTTTGTGTTTGTGATTCGAATGTACATGTATAATGTGTGCTCCTTCGAAAGTGTGCTTATGTATATTATACAAGTTCAACTATAATTTGTAATCGTGCCGTTGCTACTTAAATGTTGTGGTTTGGATGCGCACTGTTATATTCTATGCTCCTTCAAATTACAATTAATATTTTACCTTAATGCTTATAAAAGTAGTAAAAGCACCCATATGTAGCAATATACACTGTTAACATGTGATTTAAAACGAGTTTTGTTCAAGTTAAAGTTCATCCATAACTATTTTATAACATTTCTGCTAAATCCACTTACTATATTCATGTATTTTGTATTATTGTTTTTGTTTAACACTAGGAACTGTAAAGTTTATGTGTAATAAAATTATGTTCTGTTCTGTTCTGTTCTATTATCAAATTTAATGTTTATTCCAAAATCAAAACATGATAAAGAATGCGATGTCTGTAGCGTTTGATCACATTTATAAGCTCCATCAACATAATGGTTGTGTCATCCGCAAGTAAGCAAAGTTTGTGTGCGTTTTTTTTTGTCAGTGATGTTTTTTTACCATTGATGTCGTTATTATTTCGCAAAGAATACAGATGTAATAACATACTGTGGCTCCTTCACGATATTAACGATAAATTCAATATAAATTCAATATATGCATCGATACTATTTCATTACATTAACTCTATCTATGACATATTTATTATATATTTTACATTTGTTTTTTTACTTTATGAAATTGATTTTCCTATCCGTTTTATGAGCAGATTCTCTAAAAACAGTTTGAAAATTAGGTAATGCAGAACAAGAAGAACTTCAAGAAAAAGCTAATACAGTTTTAGATTTTACATTAAAAATGCACATACATTTCCGTTTTAGTTTCATGTTTGTACGATTATGTACTGATATTTATAATTTTAACTGATCAGGTAGAAGTATTTAAGGTTTCCAATTTGAATCTAAGTAAACATTAATATTAAAGTAATAAGCTATTCCCATTGTGTTAATTAAATTACACAGCTAAAGATTCATTAAAAAATGAATCTTTCTATTCATTTCCAAACTTTTCAGAAACATTACATTCGTATTTAGGACTGAAAATATGACCTTATATGTTTGGTTTGAAAAATGCTCACACTCTTAAAAGCGATAGCAGTTACGAAAGTTTTGTACATAAATTGTGTCAAAACGAAATGTGGACACATGGGAACATATCAAGTTCTTTGTAAAATACACCTATATCGGGTTATATCAGACTCTTTTGATTTCTTTTGACCTTGAAATTGCTTTTTTTAAACTTTACATTTCAAATAATTGATTTTAGAGCAAAATTATACTGTACATCAAATCGTGATCGACACTTCATATAAAATGTATCAATAAACCATGCACAAATAAAGTTCGAAAATTTAAATTTTTCATAAATTATTGATTGAAATGTTTTCATCTTATATCGCATGTTCAGCACTTTATACTTGATCATAATTTAGGTTTTATGAAAGTGCAAATATATTAAATAATATTATACAAATTGTCAACTATAGAAGAAACGACTAGTGTTTGATTTTCACTCCACGACTGTTTGCAAAGTTATTGACATTGGACCGTTACCGACTTAGCTCACAATACCGCCTTGCTTATCTTTACAATTATACTTATATTCGACTAAATTGGATGCGCAGATTTATTATCTGGCGTTTAAAGACAGTCGGGACTTCGATATATGCCGTTTAAAATAATGTGGTCGGATCTGTATGTCATTCCTTAATATTTATACTGATAATTCGATGTGGATTAATAAATCGATATTTGTAAAATTCAAGTCTTTAATATAACAGAGACTATTTGCATAATGGAGTACGGATGCAATTATATATTGATCAATGCATAATCGCTGTTGAACGTAAGTAAGTTTATGAATATTTTCATCCTGTAAGTTATCATGTATGAAAATTGTACACACTCAGGCAAGTGAGATATTTATGTAACAGATCTACATGGATATCCACTTTTGTTTTTGTAGTTTTTTTAATGTCATCTTTATTTTTTGTTATTTGTTTCTTAAAATAGCATTTTATTTAGATCTAGTAAACTTTACATAAAATAATGTTTTTACATTTAATCTGCCTGAATGAAATGTATATTTTGATATATATTAATATTAAATAAATTATCTGGTAAACGATGTCCATGTTGGAAGGATATATAAATTGAAATAGGTTTTATGATGATGATGATGATGATTATTTTTATTATTATTATTATTATTATTATTATTATTATTATTATTATTATTTAGTAATTTTTTGTTTTGTTTTTATTAATATTTTTTTTATTATTATTATTATTATAATAATTATTATTATTTTTATTATTATTATTATTATGAAGAAGAAGAATTATTTGAAAACGTGACACTGCCTGCAGATACTTCAACATAAAAAACTGGTTTCAATACAAACTTTATTTACACATCTTTTGCTTTTAATTTACCGATAGCGCAACGTTATACGTTACACTTATCATTTCAAAAGATACACTTTCAAAGAGACTTAAGTCGCACTTTCACTTAATTAAATTGGAAATTTATCACGAGCGATCGGTTAGAAGCACAACCGCGAAAACATCCACTGTTCAATGGATTGACAGATCTGTGACAAATGCGTACATGACACGGGCGTCTATTTCGCGGGCTGACATTCACGTATTGCATTTCGCTTGCGACTGATTGCACCTAAGTTGTGACAAATTTGGTATTTTGGATTGGATTGAATCAATTTTGATATAGGATACATTTAAATTTTGTATTTCGTTTGGTTTTTGTTTGACCAGAATTTGGATAAGCGAGCTTTATACAAAATATATTAATACGTGCGACGGTATTCATTGTGCAAAGATGCGGATTTATTGATGTGTACGGGATAATTTTTATTGGGTATGTATTATAGTATTGTGCTATATTAAAATAAAGACGACGAGCGATGTTCAAAATGCAATTGACACGAATATGAAAGCGGGGCGTACACATGTTCAGCCCAGACATCCTAGATGAACTGTGCTTGTTTTCATGAACTCCGCAACACGTGAAAACCATGTTTGTCTATCCAGTGGCTACCAAGTTATAACCTGTGTCAAATATAGTTGCTCGGTTTTATATCTCTTATGGCATCAAGGAAAAAAATTCTTTTAATAACATGTGAGTAACTAAACCGCGTGGTGATCCTCCCATCATACTGATAATGACTGTATAAATTCTTGTTTTTAATCGTACGTGTCGTCGTACTAAATTAACACGTTCTTAATGGATTTTCCTCAATACCCACGACTAAAGCAACATGGCAACCTTATGATTAATGTGCACGCAGGGATATGTTCGTTTACAAATATCATGCTATTAAAAAAAACTGATGTTGATGGATAATCCTTTATTTGTTAATTTCGATGAAGTACTGGACATGCATACTTTATAGATGTCCATTTTCCATATGGAACGTGAACATTTGATTCCAATTAAATTTGATAAAAAAGACGACGCTTTAGTGTGACATATAGTCGTACAGCCTCCGACAGAATTAATCAATTGTCGAACTATTATATATAAATGTATCAAGCAAGACTATTGTATCTCTGGTATTTGACTTGGTGTTTCAACTGCACCGTGCAAACAATTTGGCGAGGCAACTCGGTTTCTGCGATGAAGGTCGTTGTTGAGAGAACCAAAATTGACGTGAATGATTTGACTAATACTAGGTTTTCTTTTTAACTTAAAAGAGGACAAACTTTGTTGATATCATAAGGAAGCATGTTCCATTGTAGGATTAATAATTAAAAGCAGAAGTTTGCACATGATTGTGTATTTGCATTAACATGGGGAATGCTGATACCGGATCAAAGCTCATTTGGCCTCAAACGGTTTCATTTGATATCTGCTAGAAATAAATCCAAACGTGTATTTATATATTGAATTGCACGGACGTTGTTATTTTAAACGTTTAGACGGTGTATCTCAGATTTTCAACATCAACACATCTTCTTCGACAGTTTTAATCGAGTTCTATTTTTCCATACACGTTTGTTTAGCGCGGGTAGATACATGAATTGTTAATAGTTTCTTTTATTATAGACGCACTGCATAATTCATTACCATTTACCTTGAAAACCAGAGACGAAATTTTATAATATACGGGCGATGATGAAATCGATATCGATTACACCTATTAGTAGAAATGGCCGGAAACAGCCGCTGTTTTTTCCTGATTTGGTTTCTGTTCGACATCACATTTAACACCTACTGTGCCATGGCAAAGTATCACGTGTACATGATGTCAAATATATCACCACATCGAAGGATATAGCATTAAGTGAATTGCACGTGCTATTGATTTAATTGATTCGATTGTTAAGGCGACGTTTGAATAATTTTGTCGAGGAAAAGTTTTACAGACATGAGAAGGACCGTGGGGGTATGAGAACAAGTTATATAAATATATGTTCAACAAACAATACTCGCTTAATTTAGAATATTGTACCAAACCAGTGAGTTGTAAACGCCTACTAGATTATATAAATGTATACACAATGGAAGAACGATATGTTTAATAGATAAATATCTGTAAACCGGAAAAATAATATCAAATATTAGTGGGAAGCATTATTGAAAAATATAGAATGCATGTGTCGCTTTTATATTGGAAAATAATGTAAGGTAAGAATTAGCTGTCAAAACTCATTACAGAACAAGGTAGATTTACCATGACAACCTGTTCTTGCTGTTGCATAAATAAATGTTTATTGGGTGAGAAATAGATTTGCTGAAAGGAACTTAAAGCACTAAGAAGTAAATATCCAGGATAATCGAGCTGTGAATGCGTGACGGTTGAGCATTCATTGAGTCAAGATTTGCATCGTCTCCCTGCGGCGCGGAAAATCGAATTAAATTGAAATACAATGAGCTTTATTTCAGGCACGTAATTCAATCTTAATGAAGCATTTAATGTGACTTTCAACTCATTACCATTTAAGGGGGGAATTCATCGATAGGCGTCAGATTCAATATCTGATAAAAGTCATTTAAAAATGGGGATATTTTTTGCATATACATTATTTGTAGCGCATAATGGAACTCAATATCAGATTCTGAATGTTAAAGAAGAAATTAAAAACTGGAGACATAAATATACTTGCTCATTTTAAGTAAAATGGATTTGATGTGAGGTTTAACATAAAATTGTGGTATTTAACAATCGAAGAGTGATGCTTCTTTAGATAGCGTCGTAACGATTGTGTTATAACATAGGGCGCATGCTGACATTTAGTAACTAGAATAGGTGAAATCTATATCAGGTTTATACTCACAGAATACTGCAATATTTGTTTTACTTTATTACTATATATTTGTCTGGTAGACAAGTACATGGCTACCGGCTATGAAATGATTTTAACCGGCAGCGGCATGTTAATAGTTTCACAGAATAACACAGCAACAACGGCAACAAAAACAATGAAGACCACAAACATTCATAATTAATTCACAATGAACACAATAAAGCTGATTCATGTAAACGCGTTAGCAAATACTGCATTTATAGGAGCTCTCCTTATACCTAGACAAAACGGATCTGCAAATGTATCAAGGAAAGCTTAACTGGTTTGTAATGGATTTCTTATTTCAAAACGTCGGGCTAGCATTTGAAAACGTATCTCCTCACTTAATGCACGTGCATACTGCGTACACTTAATGGATCAAAAGGCGTTTTGCAAATGTTTATCTTCGCCACTCCCAATAAAAAGCCTTAATGGATGACAAAGTACAAATAAGAAAGTAATACATTGTGTGTATCTATTCAAATTGGATGATTCTTCCTTCAAAGGATTTTATGTAAAACAACGCTCAGCTTAAAAGACCTCTAATCAGTAAAAAGGTGTAGTCTTCTTCTTAATGCGAAGTTGTAAAAGGTGTACCGGAAACAACAACAAAAATGAAACTAAATTAATTACTGTTTTTTAATTGATTTTTTTTTGTTTGAAAACTGTTAAACGTGGCATTTCCAATCAAGGCCATATTTATTAATGATACAATTAAAAAAAATCTTTTTATGTTTGCGATTGCAAAGCACAGTCGTTTTGATTGTTTATGCATTTTGCATCAAAACTGCGTTAAAAGGTTGATACGGATTTGCTTTATAATACACGTGTTCTCGTGCTCATTTTAAAATATCCACACAAGACACGTGCTTAAAGGGATGCATGCTTATACCTGAACATTTCTACAAACTGCATTATGGTACTTAAGTGTGAGCCATTTTCTTAGAATAAAAGTACAAATAAGAGATACATGTACTAGTAATTAATATGCTTTCTATAAGTTGTATACCAATGATTTGTACTAAAAAGTATATTTTGGTAGAACAATGAACTTTGAAAATTCATATACTTAAAAGTATTATGACCGTCACCAATGAATGGTCAACGTGAAAACTTTTTGATCTTAAAGGCGTTTAATAGCTTTTCTATTTACCATTTGTTTGTATAACAGTTCGGCGATAAGGGTTTACAAATATGTTTATGTAGATTTTGGAATAGACTAAGGGGTTAACGTTCTCAATAAAGGTGCGATTATAGCCGTCAATGTCAACTAAATTCCGCGACACTGTCATATGTGCTCAATTCGTTTGAATTTCATGCTAATACACACGTTATATCTTTTACTGGTTCATAAATTTAATGAAATTCCAACTGAACAGGTTTGTAGGTTTGTTAAAAGAACTTCTTTGAGAAGATAATAGTATAATTTGAGCCTTCGAACACATAGTTGGATATTGAAACAAATATAGAGTTACGAAAATATAAAAATGACAAGAGGATTTATATAATCATAGATAAAAAACAAACGTTTTGGACCTATTTTTTCAGAAGTGAACCGGTCTGTATTCATGCGCTGGCAAAATGACCGTACTTTCGATGGTTCCGAATGATACGCCACTCCTGCCCGCGAAAGTCATCGATGTACCAAAAGATGTACTGCGCAACTTCCCGCACTCGAAGAAGGTCGGGAACTACCTTCTTGGCAATACGCTCGGCGAGGGATCATTCGCAAAGGTTAAGGAAGCCCTCCATATCCCTACTGGGGAAAGAGTAAGGGATACAAATATTTGTGTTATAACATTTATCTCACAGTTGCAATTCCTGTATAAAGAGCCTAGAAATTGTCAAAGTGAATTCGATGATCCAACCCAAATTACGGTCTAGTGGGCTCCTGTTTATTTACAGCCCTCAATTACAAATAGACATGAAAAATTCGATGTAGATACCGGTAATTTAGCCAGAAATAATTGCGTCATTCATAGAAATCTTTAGCTGATACAACAGTATTACGTCATGGGTCAACGTATAGGTCGAGTCTTGTCGAGCCTATTTGGATGTATAAAATGAGGTGTCCCTTGTCGAAAAAAAATGTATTTATATATATATTTAATTCATTTCAAATACTAACCATTAAATATTTAAGTAGGGTATGCATGTGACATGTATATTGTTTTCTTTACCACAGCCATAACCAAACAAAACAATACGGTGAACGTTTTTTATGTTTTTTTTCATCTTACTTTAACAATTCATCTTTGATCGATATTTCCCGTCAGTCGTTTTTGTCTAATGGCGAGAGACAGTTAATGTATTGTATCCAATAGAAAGACCGAAGCGTTAGATTTGTTTAGCTATGTCACATCCTTGTTCCCTCAATAATAATCGTAGCCTACCCGCTAATTTCCTACATGAAGGGCTAATTTCATCGTATTTGTGATGTAAACCTATCCAAAGCTATTTATTTAATCGTTAAACAAACTCTTTGCTTGCATTCTCCCAAGTGGGTTGTTGACTTTACAAGAACAAAGCTGTACCCTCGTCTAGTTCCACTATATATTTTCGTTTTATGACGATTATAAAATCATGTAAATATGACGGCACTTGAATAAGAGAGTCGTATTGAACGGTTAAACGGATTGTCGCAAAATATGAACTGAACTGATAAAAATTTACATGGTTTGTTTATAGTTTTATTTTAAAACGTAAACTTACGTTTGCTTGAACGTAATCTGCGTACAGACGTTCCGTTTTTATTTCACCAATTCTTATTCAAACCTTTTGAGACGACCCTAAATATGTGTATGTATTCCGTGTTGAATGTTCGATTTTTGTTTTTACAAATTCGATTAAATTCATTGAATCAACATTTTGTTTCGATAAGGTTTGCTACATTTGATAAAATTAAATAAACAACAAGCTTAAAATCAGCAAAAAATAATTAAGAATATTACTAAAATTTCTTCACGTCTTAATATACTCATATTTAAGAGGTGAATCGTTAAACATTAACGTACAAGAGTTTAGCGGACCCACCTACCCTATTTAGTGTTTGTATAAACAAATAACTGTTTTGGTCTTCATTGAAACATAGTAATTCCAGTACATTTTCATTTAAATTTATATTAACATACATATATATGCATATTATAAGTCGAAATCGTTCAATGTGGTATCTGCATTACACTGTTTTCAACAGCGGTTATATTACCTCCGACTTAACCCATTTATGCCTAGTGGACTCTCCCATCCTTCTAAATTGGATCAATTTATTTCCAAAAGTAGGGATGTCTAGTATATTTATTTCTACATTTAGAATATTACTTACAGAAATTCCTTTAAGCAAACAGCACAGACACTGATGAGACGCCGCATCATGCGGCGTCTCATCTGGGTCTACGCTGTTTTACAATGCCTTTTTTCTAGACGCTAGGCATACATGGGTTACTAAGATGGGTCCCTTTAGTATCAAGTTAATAGTAAAACGTTAACGCTATGTTTTACATTTGATATCGATGATAAATCTCCAACTGACTGTCACATTGACCCCGTCCACTATTGATTACCGAGTCAACATCAGAAGTTTTCCTGTCGCCCTGTTCACTGACTTATTTCCCTAACAGGTACCCGGTTACTAGGAGAGTAGTAGAGAGGGTAGTTTTTGGCCTAAAATTTTATGTTAAGTTCCAAGGATTTCATGACAATGCTAACTTAAATATGAAATTGATATTTAGTTAAGAAGTTTTGATAATCTGGTCCCTGCTGAGCCGTCTCTTGAGGTAAATGTCCTTGCACACTGCGTTTGCAATTAAAAACCCAATTGAAGTAATCAAAACCTTCTCTTAAATCTAGCAAATGAACACTACAACATAAAAGACGTCTGCTCTGGATAATAACTTTTCAAAATTGTGAAAATGGTGATTGACTTCATGCACACGTGCAATCCCATAACATAAATCAAAGCGCTGAAGGCACTGGAGGTGTTCGCTGTTGTAAAATGTCGTCCTTGATTAGCTTGTGCGCATTGCACAGGCTAATCAGTATGCACATGCTTATCTTATTTGACATGCATTAAGCCCCGTTTTCCCTGAAAGCAGCCAATATGTACAGATCTCAATGATAAACATTAGACTGGCCAATCTCGTCTTACAAGCTGTTAAACACTATTAGTCATATAAATCCTCTGCGGTGTACCAGTGGTGAACTATAAACATGCAAATGTGGTGGTTACCTTTCCAAGCAGACGCTATATATAGCATTTGTCGTCTGCTGCAACAGGCAGTGGTTGTCTTTCCATACCGTACCTAAGGCTTCTAAGCACATACTGATTTGCAAAATATGGTCTGTAACATAAGTGTGAGCACTAAAAAGGACTTGCGACAAAAGATTAATCTTTCTTGATCTTTTCCAACACTTCTACGGTAGTAAATAGTCTTAAGTATGTTGTTTAGGTAAGTAAACAACAACAACGACAACGTCAACAACAACAGCAGCAACTGCAGTAACAACTTTAAAAAACTACACTACCATAACATCTACTACTACTACTGCTACTACTACTACTACTTCTACTACTTCAACTAGTATTTCTATTTCTGCTGCTGCTGATCATCATCATCAGCAGCAGCAGCAGCACCACCACCACCACAAGCATCATCATCATCATCATCATCATCATCATCATCATCATCATCATCATCATCATCATCATCATCATCATCATAATCATCATCATCATCATCATCATCAACAACATCATCATCGTCCTCCTCCTCCTCCTCCTCATCATCATCATCATCATCACCATTATCATCATCATAACTTCGTCTTCGTCGTCGTAGTTGTAGTCATAGTATCAAGACACCAACGTTTATTACAAAAAAAAAATAGTTTTAGGCCATGTAGTATTTAAGCCTAATTAAGTTTTTATCACGCTTTTTATATCGTTAATCGCAGGAAACACAGGATAAAATTAACAGATTTTATAAACATCACAACATATGTTTAATAAGTGAGGATACATTTTGTTCTGAATTCAGACACTCTGTATCACTAATTATACAGCCTCATTAGCTGCTATCAAATTGGATTAGGTCCTCATTTTAAGGTTTTAGTTTTAAGACTTTGTGCTTATTGCATACTTTAAAAGGAAACTTGCAATTTTAGGTTAAATTTGCGTTTAACTTTGCGGTTGCACTGGTTGACATTTGGCATTTTATAGATTTTTCCGCTGAATTTGCTTGTTATAATTGTTTGATTCGTTATTGCTTCAGCGGCAAATATCTAAGCTTTGTCTGGAAGCCTAATTTTAGCAGAATAATCGTTTTAAAATAAGCCATAACCCGCGCGAACTTCATCTTTCGTTTGTGTAGCTTTAATAAAATCACATTGTTTTTCTAAAATATCGATGAACTCATGGTTTTCAGATGTTGTTCTTCGCGTAAGTAAACGGATATTTACCTATGGGAAATTGCACGTTCAATGAGAGAAAATCTCAACGGTTGTTTGAAATACAGATTAAGAAATTAATTTAATTTTTCCAAACTGTTTTTGAAATCCAATATGTTTGTTTTGTTTTTGATTGTTTGGAAATGTAAATTTAAACCATTCAAGCCCTCGGTCGGAGATGCCTGGAAAGCACAAAGCAATAAACACAGTCGCTAATTGGGAATAGTACCAAGTGAATAGTACTAAGTACCATGTATTTGCATGTGATATTTGCGTGCAAATCCATAACACATTGAGTAATAGTCCAACTTTTGATTAAGACTTCTTTATAATCAAGAGCAATCAAGACATGTTTTTCAAAATTTAACTATAGTATTAACCTTAATCCACAAAAAGTGCAACCGTGCTGTACTTCCTTAAGGCATACATAGCTCTTTTCCGTGCCTCTCAAAAATGGTAGAACCAAATATTACTTAAAAATGCTTACCTGAGTTCCATGGACAAAATAAGTAACCCGATGTTCATATAGGCAACATATACAGAGAAATGATAATCGTAGTCTAAAAATAGCATGAAATTCACTATAATTTGAAATGATGTTGTTGTTGACATGTCCGAAATGTAGGGTATAATATTTGTTTGTTTAGTTTTCATTTGGATATAGCGTTCGCAGTTCCAGAACATAAACTAAGAACGTAGTTTTACACGAAACAACACATACGACCTATTACCTCATACATTTGTCAAAATAACGACACTCGAAACCTGTTCGCACTGAGTGGATATGATTAATAAAAAACGTGTTTTAAATTGTGAATCTGTTTTACTTTTTAATGTCAACTTAATATCATAGGTGGCCGTGAAAATAATCGACAAGAAGAAAAGTCGCGAGGACTCCTATGTTCGGAAAAACTTACGGAGGGAGGGGAAAATCCTGCAGATGGTTCGCCACTCGAACATTGTACAATTACTCGAAATTATGGAGACGCAGAACAGCTACTATCTCGTAACCGAGCTGTGCAGAGGCGGGGACTTGATGGACTATATTTCGCAACGACGAAAATTGCCGGAACCGGAAGTTAAGAAATACATTCGCCAAATTGTGTCTGCTGTGGACTACTTACATCGGCTGGGAATTTTGCACAGGTTTGTCGTTAACATGCCTCTGTCAAATTTGAAACAATATTTAATGTTATAAATAGTAAAATTAAAATCTATATGGAAATGTGTCATTTGTGTGCGGAGATTACTCAAAATGTATCAACAATTTAGTTCAAGTATCGAACTTAAATGACCCTCTTTCTATGTTGTAACCAAATGATACTTATTATATATAAAATAATGTAATGTGTCAATAACCAAAAACAAAAGCAGAATGAGAAATGTTTAAAAAAATGTTTTGACAAACAAGTGCAATTATAGCTAATCTAAGCTCATAACCATTAAATAATAGTATGTCTGGCGTCCTTTATGTTTTATTTATTGATTAACTGATCTATATGCGATACGATTTTCCAAGTTTGTAAACCAGTTACTTGAAGATTCACCAAGGCTATGCCGTTTGCTGAATACAAACTTTGCCATTATATTACTGGTATATAGCATAGACTTAAGAGTATTGTTTGCGCTGACACATTGACGCTCATTTCTATTTTCTTCATCTAATCGAATATGTCCTTCATTCTAGTTTTCATGACGTCATCTCCGCCTTTGAAACCGTGCGTGTGTGTCAATAAAGTTAGATTGTATTCCAAGGTGATCAAATACCTTGATCTCTTACTTACAAGCACTCATTGAAGTATGTCGTGAAGTAATAGGATTTTCCCATTGTTTTTCGTAATCAAAGAGGTGTTTTTATCGTATCAGCGTGCTTAAATTAATTAATTGTATGTTGTTTTCAGGGATCTTAAAATAGAAAATCTTCTAATGAACGAGTTCAAGGACATGAAAATAATCGGTGAGAATTTTTTAGGCCGTTGTTTGAAGGATTATAAAGATATTTTTAAAACTATGACCTATTAGAACTTTAGATCTCCAAATAAGAGCCTATTTTTGTGTAACAATATCGAGTCATGTGTGTGTCAAATACTGTATATCGAGTCATGTGTGTGTCAAATACTGTATATCGAGTCATGTGTGTGTCAAATACTGTATATCGGTGCATCAGTAATGCTAATGGTAATAAGTTTACAGCTGGTGCATCAAAACTCAAATCATGTTATGTAACTCACACACTAGACGTGCACTGGTCACCATACTGCGAAAGTATTCGACATCGTGAAGGGATTTATTGAAATTCATTAAAATTTCATTTAAGGTCTCACACATCATAGACACAGGATCAATACTTTGGTAATTATAATTATGGAATAGCCAGTTATATTGAAGTGTATATACTATAGACAATATGTGCAATACATTCAGAAACAACATTTATTACATATTTAAATAACGCTCTGGGAAACGAGGCTTTATGGAAGTACGTAAAGTGTCGTCCCAGATTAGCTTATTAGGTCCACACAGGCTAATAAGGGGCGACACTTACCACCTTAACAGGATTTTTAGTATGCAGTGAAATTCTGTAAACGCAACATACCATACAGTGAAAGAGTCATCCCTGATTAGCCTGTGCACAGGCTTATATGGAACGACACTTTTCGCACATGCATTAAGCACTTTTTTCTCAGAGCGATTCTTTACATTTTCATATCAGGAATGTTTTAATAAAACATTGTCTTGCAGATTTCGGCCTGAGTAACTGTGTGAAGCTCGTACCCACGAAAGACGGACCGAGAATTCAGGATTACTGTGTCACCCAATGCGGCAGTCCAGCATACGCAGCGCCGGAACTGCTCGGCCGCCGGAAGTACGGACCGCAGGTGGACATCTGGAGCATGTGAGTAGGGAACGATGTCTCCGCACAGTCGTTGAACAACATTTTCTTATATCTTGAAATTTCGATTGACGTACAGGAGGACTACGGGTTCATTTGTTGAAGGTTGTTTGCTTAATCTTTTCATAACTTGTTTTAAATATTATGCTTACATTAATTTGATACGGAAGATTAAAAATACACACACATTTTAAACGGCGGTCGTTTGACAACTTAACACGATAATACATATTTCTTTCCCGTTAAAGTGTTGCAAAGAGAACCGATCAGAATCAAATGTGTGATGCTGTAAAACATACATTGTTTATTTCGCTGCTTACTCCGAATTCCATACACACCGGTATCTATGCATACTTTACTGATTGGTCATTTGGGGTCCGGTGATTCGCGCGAAACAAACGAACTTTCACGATATGTTCATGTGTCTTTTTCGAGAATGACGACGTCTTTCAGCGCCTTTGACTGCGTTATGTGAAGACCAGGGTCCCAGCATGAAAATAATGAACTGTAGTTAACGTAAAATAATAAAACTGCTTGCTTTCAGTAGAATAACGCAGGCGTTGTTTCGTACTCACCGTCACAATCTCCATAGGTATGGAACAAATAGGGCGCGAAAACTATTCCATACATGTTTAATAGTGCGTTCTCATGGGGCGTGCTCAGTCAACAAGACAGTATTGTTATTCGATTTTCATAAATACCCGATAACTTCCCAGAACAAATATTATTCAACGTAATGGTTCTCCGGGGGGGGGGGGGGGGAAGGGGGGGGGGAGACGTAGATAAAGGCCGCTGTTTGAGATATTTTAGAAAAGAATACAACCGACGGTCATTATTCCCAATGTAAACGTCCAACAGCATCAGTTTGTATAACAAATAGTTTTTACTGTATATTAGTCGTTCCAAAGACAATGCTAGCTATTGTCAAACATGAAAATCAATTGAATCAGAGCAGCAACCGGTAAAAACTTTGCACAACCGCATTTTCGCAAACGTAACAACTTTTTCCTTTGAGGTTTGCATATTTTAGATAAAGTATGCGATACAATGCTTCTTTTATGAGAGTGTATTGATGGTTGTTAGAAACAGGCGAAACCTATTTAATGTATTATCCTGTTGCATTTGACAAATGTTGCAGTGGCGTGAACATGTACGCCATGTTGACTGGGAACCTTCCTTTCACCGTGGAGCCATTCAACATCAAAATTCTCCACCAGAAAATGATAACTGGACAGATGAACCCACTTCCTGATGGGACAACTAGAGGTAAGATAACAGGCTACATTCTACCCAATATAATACTTGCGCCTTTGTGTATAGATACGTATTATGTATTGCCTTCGTTGCTAGATAATAAATTGTAATGTATGCGTTTTCATCAGTCTTAATAATTGTACTCAGAAGAGACCTTTGACAATTTGTAATTATTGAGACTAGCATTAGCAGATACATGCTTTCAAAGATTATATCCCGATTATATCCCTAAAATAATAAAGATACATTGATGTATTTCAAAATGGAATACAAACAAAAAGAAACGAAACACACAGTAGTATATTTAATCATTTTACGACAAAAAAAATCTTATTCAAGTGTCCTGTTATTGTATGACTTAAAAGCATAGATTCAACAAAAATAGTATGAATAATGTTTCTTTTATTAATCATAAAGAAGTGTAATTATGCGAGTCTGATTATGCTTGTCTCTTGTTAGCATACGCGGCGAGTTTGAATTGTTCTGTGTTACTGCTAACCACTTATTTCTCTGATGACATAACCATTAAGTGTGTTTAGTTAATTCACATAAATACACGACTATTCTTTGTACATGCTTTTGTAATAATATTAAAGAACGAAGCATACAGGCCTTTGTGTCACCGGAAAAAGAGTGCATAATAATTACCAAAGACGCATTGCACCGAGGAAATACAATATAACTCATGCAAGATGTCCTCCCCCGAGGATTATTTTATCACATGAAAACTGCATAGTAGTGATCAAAGTAAATGTTGGCAGATTTAAATCATTAGCAGAAAAGCAGACTGACAGCAATAATAATTGCTCTGTTTATTTCGGAGATTTCTATTATAAGATTAAGTGTTACAGATTTATGTGATTCTAAGTTCATTGAACACAAATGTCTCATGGATACCAGATAAATAGTTGATTGATCTTTTCCTCCGTTTTTTATACGTTAACATCTGTTTAGTGTGTCTTTTAACTACTCTGCATCAATTTTTAAAGAACAGCCCTCCAATCTGAACAGCTACCATACCCAATCATCACCACAAACGCAGCATTATCAATATCAGCATCCGTTTCATCAGCAGCAGTAAAGGAGTAGCAACAACATCACAAACATATAATATATCATAATCTTTCCCATCCATTATAGGTTACAATATACTAAATAATCGTTTAATGTAGGGCTGTACTCTCTAAAAAAATATCAGAAAATATCATAGTTGACTCGAAGGCATGTAAAACACGTTAAACTATTGTTCGGGTTTTATCTTTCGGAAATATTGGTGGGACATGAATAGGTGTTCATTACTGAATGACTGAAACTTGGAAACTATAGTAAAACATTGCACTGAATAGGTTACATTCCACTAAGAAACGGCCGAAAAAAAAGTAGCAAAAACAGTCGATTTTGATTAGTGTCAAGTTCTTTCTTGCATTGAACATGACATATCTTTTTTATTGCATAAATCGATTCCGCTTAAAATGGCCTTTTAGACAAGGTATGGTTATGGGGGTCTCTATGTGCAAAATGTTGCATTTATTTTCGCTTAAAGTTGTCGCTTTTACATTGAATTATATAGGGAAATTATTTGGTATATTGTGACCTAAACGCAAACCAGGCCCAGTCACAAAGGAGCTGTATTTACAGAAAATCACCATTTTTTGGGTGGGTTTTAACGCGTTTTGGCATGTTTCACGGAATAAATGCGTTTGTTTCATGAAATTTAGGAGCATTGCGAGTTTTTAAGAAAAACAAGCGTTTTCAGAGGAAAATAAGATAAAAAATCGTACACAAACTAGTCTTGAGCATCTCAAATCACAACAATTTGAGCTGAAAGAACTCATAACCCGTTTTTATAGTTTTTTACGTGTTTTTCTACATAGCTGGTAACAATATTCCAGTATTTTGACCGATTGTTATTATTTAGGGTAATATTTTTTTACTCCTAAACGCCCTTAATAAATCAAAGCTCCGACCGCGAAAGCCAGATGGCTTACCAGGCGTTATAATAAAATGCATTTTCAAGCATTTTTACGTGAAAGATCGGTCTGAAATTTGGCATGCACATAGAAAATAGGTTTAAAAGTATCGAGAAGTGCTTCATTTTCGCGATGTTAACAGTAAATGTTGTCTTATACGCTAAAATGAGTTATCCGCCATACCCATTTATCTTCTTTAGACTGCCGTGACCTCATTAAGAAATTACTAAACCCCGACCCCGACAGGCGAATCACGATGGAAGAAGTTTTGCGACATGCGTGGATCGCAGAAGGTAAATTATTTGTTTGCGTCCCTGTCTAGCACAGTTTTTCACTTTACTTGGGCTTTATCAACAGCCAATAAAATGCTGTTGAAATTTTCCGCTATTAGGCCCGAATGAATAACTGGCATTTTCGCAATTGCGAGAAATAAAAGCCAAGTAAAATAGACAGCATTCAGCTTTAACTTCTAAAAGTGTTAAATTGTAAAACGAAAACTGGTGTACTATCTGTGTTGTGCGGTATTAAGTAACTACGGAATCCGATTAGGGTCAAGTTGATTGTTGCTTGTCGACCTTCGAGGTCGATGCACGACATTCCAGCGACGCACGATATGACACTCGACATTTGAAGTCGACATGCGACAATAATCAAGATTTGAGTGTCGAATATCGCGCTGGGTTTTAGAAAAAAAAATATTGCAGAAAATCTTGACTGTCGACTGAATTGTCGACTATCATATCGTACGTCGCGATGAATGTCGCGCGTCGCTGTGCATATCGACTTCAATTGTCGTGTGTCGACCTTCGAGCGCGACACTCGACATTTGATCGACGCACGATACGACGCGCGACATGTGATATGATTATCGATAATTTTCACTGTTTACTGTGACATTACGTCATTTTTTTGACGAAATGACGTCATTATCCCAGCGAAATTTTTTAGTTAAACTCTTTAACAATGTTTATAAACTGTGAAAAAAAGCATCAAATAAAAAAATCCTTGGATTCGGTGGAATATCGATTTTAATTCACTCGTGAATTCGCTGCGCCACTCGTGAAAATATCATTTTCTATGATCACTCGTGAATTAAAATCGATAATTCACCGAATCCAACAAATATCCTCTATATCATCCGTACCCCAATTGCTGGACACATCAATAACACTTCTTTAAATAATATATGTTCTGTTAGCAGCTTTCGTCCTCAGGCCACGTTGTTCACGTTTCATGATGATCGCATAAACAATACCTTTTATTTGGTCAAACGATATATAAACGAATTATATCCGCCATACGTTATCGTTGAAGATCGCGTTTGATAGAGATGTAACAAAACAGCATTGTCGACCGGCGATCGTAAATAAATAAATGCCTTTTTTCAATGACATAAAGAAAGGGAATACAGAAACCTGTAAACGAAGTGCGTGAATAAGTTATAAGCACTTCTATTTTTTCGGATTCTAGATAATATTGACATTGTGGTGTGTTCGTAAACACGTCTATACGATTATTTCGGGGTGTTTTTCTCTCCCAAGATAGTTTTGCATTGAGGTGTAACGCAACCTTGAGTTATCGGTTGTTTTTACATACATTATTTATACAATCATAAAATGATTACCTTGTCAATTGTCTGCACGCGAGGATGTGCTCCGTAATTATTACATTACGAAACGTACTTGTAATGTGTTCGCTGTAAATAACTTCATTTAAAATAAAGCGATTTCTTTAATAGACCTTATTCAATGCCCACTGCATTATATTTCTCTGTATTTCTCTGTCAATTTTTAGTATCATGTCACATGTGCAAATGATGTAAATAAGTAATAAGCTTAAATACATTTCATTCATTTTTTTGTCCTTTCACGCGGTCGCATGTTTAATATCACCCTTAGTTTATTAGGGATTTATAACAGAAATATAGTTCAAATAATTAAAACCTTTTCTCTATATAAAAGCCTGCAAATGTTTAAGAAAGACATAAAAATGTTTTAAACATAAATTATGTATTATTAAAAAGAAATAATTTATAGTTATTGTTTAAAAAAACAACCCTACACAGACGTCTTATTAACATTTTTAGGATCCGGATGTCCGCTACCAAGAGCTCATTGCCCCAACAAGATGAAAACAGATGACATCGATAACAGTATAATACGTCATATGAGTGAAAATCAGGGATTTAGAATAGGGGAGGTAATCCGTTATGTTACCGGAAATGTGCCGAGCAGTGCAACCGCAATGTATTACCTTATAAACCGGAAGTTGCAGAAACATTATGGGCATCTGCGCGCGAGCGGGAAAATTGCAGCCGACAATCGACTTGCAGCTGGAAATAGGAATTCAACCAGGAATTACCATCTGCTAGAATCGGTAAACACAATTATATCAGTAAAAGGTATCAAAGAAGAGATTAAATAACAAAGTAAGAGAACACATTATGGAGCAGAAGAAAAACAAGTGGCAATTAAAAGAGAAATAAACAACCACACGTTAATTATCCAATAAATATGTGTTTATTATCCATAAAACATTTAATAAATCAAATGATATAAATGTAAAATGCAAACACATAATACGAAAACACATACATAGAAAATAAAGAATACTTTCATACTGTTTTAACTGTTTTCCGACAGAGACCTGGTACCAGTCTTCAACGGAAAACGCCCGTTCCCGCTGCTTCGAATGTCGTGACGTCACCATCTGGCAGCCCCATCCGGACCCCTGTGACGTCAGCAGTCAAGGTCAGGGACACGGTCGGGAGTCAAATCGAAGCCGAAAGCACCGGCGGGAGCAGTAAAGACACCGAATGTGAGAAATCAGGTAAAATAAATTATTGTGTTATATTGTAAGTTTTAATATTTTTTTTATGGGATTTACTATATTGCGTCACATGACGTTTTAATATAATATGACGCGTTTTAATAAAATAATCCATGCTCATTAACATTATAACAAATTTATCGGATACATAATATTTACAGGACGAAAAACTATACGTAAATCGGTCTCGTCTAAACACTGAAATAGTTTAATTGTCTGAAAACATAACAGTGGATATAATATTTACATATGTAATTATATATACAGTAACCTAAATGTATATTGACTTTTAACGGAAGGTTTATATAAAATAGTATTATGCGCTTTCATACTTTCTATTACTTATGTACAAACGTGTGTAAATATCTGGCTATAAAAGCGAAACTAAATGAAAATAGTACTTTGAAATTCAAGGAAAACCTTTTCTGAACCAGTATATGCAATTTGAAAACCACACTTTACAGCTGCTATTAAATTACCTATGTTTTAATAGGGTTTGTCATAAAATCTAAGAGTAAATCTTATTCGTGATACGAATGAGATATAAGAAATACGTCTGGTGTGTTTAATACTACTATTTTAAATGACGTCATTAGTTCAAATAATAAAACAAGTATTGCGCCAATTATGGCTGGTTATATGAATACTTTATACAATACCTTATGGCACTACACATGAAATACAAACGGCTCTCCTAAAGGAAATAAATGGGTTAATTGGGTATAAATAATAATGAGAGGCAGTCCACGATGTTCTTAGACACGTGGGCATGTTTTGCCTGATAAAAATAACTCTAAGCCTCAAATGTATGTTCTGTTTTTAATGTAATTCAATTAAGCGGTGGTTTAAAACATGAAACAGTGTCTTATACGGAAGTAAAACATATCAATGACTGCATATAAATCAGTCGTGTGTTTCTGATTGATTCTATATGATTATTTCTGATGCAGATAACAATATGTTTATATGAACTACTGATACATAACAAACATGGTAGTATAAACTAAGTATAGTCATATCTGTCTTTGTAGACTGTTTTGCGTGTATTATTCTCTAATATATAGCAGATCTACAACGTTGGCTAAAAGACAAATTTGTCTTGCATTTTCATACAGGATATCTACGCAACTACCACCGGCGAAGAATCCTTGTCCGGAAAAGTAATATCCGAATTGTATCGCAGTACATTAGATTACCCCCTTCTCCCCCATTTTCCGCTACGTAGCAGCCTTTTTCTATCTTTCTCTGCATGCGACATAATGGTTGTGATGTACATGATATTGTTTTGAACGCAAATAACAGCATCAAGTAAAATAGTGTATGAACTTTGTCATTAGTCATAATTGTGCATGTTTGGTGTAAAATGAAGCAGTAATTATAAAGTAAACGTTATCAAAGAAACGATTTAAGAAAATAAATCGGGACGCATACAGTTTCACAAATTTCACCAGGGCCTGGAGGTAATAATTACCATAGTTTTGAGTATTTATATTATACAGTTGCCGCTATAAACAACTGCCGTGTTCCATTCCGAGAAATATTAATGGCGATTTCATTGAATGCACATACATGGGCTTGTGATGGATAACTTTCTATTAATTCAGCTCTCCTTTATTCCATTGCAAACACCAAGAGTCAGACACATGTTTTCAAGCATGTTGGGTCCGTGGTTTTTAATCATGTTCAGTTCATTATTTGCAAACAATATTTTTGTTTACAATGAACTACTGCGATACATCAAAAACATCCAATTTGAATCTTTTTGCTAACACACACTTTCTCCTTTTCATACATATACACTGTTTATACATATAACAGTCGTTTCGATTGATTCATGCATGTCCAACGAATAAAAACTATAATGTACATTTTGTTGATGTTTCATACTCTGTATTCGTGTACTTTTTGTAGTGTTTAGTTAATTACAATTATCAGATTGTTTTTGTTATGTTTTTATTAAATTATTGCCCGCATAAAACGTTAGAAACAATGTTTTATTTTTTCGAGCTTATAAAATGTAATTAAGGAGTCAATGATTAGCTATTGAACCTATATTGGTATGCTAGAACTCTCTGTATAAATCATTTTTACGAAGCAAACGACGTTTAAAAAAACTACACTAGAGCCTTGACGCATGCGTTCTTTGTTTCCAGATGCAGCTGATGACGCTTTCTCAGATATTATGCAGACAAAGGAAACCAACGACATATTCAAGATTCCCAGAGTTCAATCGCCCATCAAGAAGCCCAAAAATGACGAGGTTGTTGATAATCAGCATGTCGATGCGGAACTGAATCAAACCGTGTTGCCAAAGGTTGCAAACAAGTATATGACGAATGGTCTATATTCCGCGACTTCAAGTTCCCTCAAGCCTGCTCTTGCAGCCAGTGAGACTGTTGAAATTAACGAGACCGATGTTCACCTAGGTTCTAGTCTTCAGCATAAACCTGGGAAGAGCTCGGCAACGAACGCTGTCAATGAAAGCGATGAACCATTTCGACCACGAGCGTCAACCTTTCCAGGAAAAGTCCAGCGCCCAAATGTTAAAGTAGAAAAAACATTACCACACACAATCACCATTGATAGCGGTGAAAATAATACAGTGACCTCACCTCGAAGTAGATTATACAGGCCCCATAGAGAAAATATCGGCTCTTCTCCTATTCCTGTAAGTATGAGGGGGAGCGTACCAAACAGGGACCATTTAAAGTCTCCGACGCATATGATAACAGGGACTAGCTCCAATAAAGTTCAATTCAGAAAACAATCCGGCATTCAACGAAGGATCGCCCATGTACAGAAAAGCAAGGAATTACAGGATGAAGCGCATGATTCAATTCAAGACGAGCTCGCAGGAGGCATAGGAAAACATTTATTATCGCGGAAAACTATGACAAATCGTTTTGTAAGGTTGTCAAGAAACGGTCCTAATTTTAACCGTAGAGACAATTCATCGGTTGTTGAGCATTTGACTGATCTAAACCACGCCCACACATATCGCCCAAATACCTCACTGAATGTAACTGTCAATAACAACTTTCGTTCTGCTACGCCGATGTTGCCATCTTTGACGCCTTCCATTGAAACAATCAAACGATAGCCAGATACTGGTACTGTGAATGTTTTGAGTGGATTATAAATTCTACTTTATTACAATTCTTGATGTTCTTTAATCTTTCGAATTTGAAATAATTTAATTCATAATCGTGAACAACGTGTTTTCACTAGCATGTAACGGTTCTTACGAAGCCTAATGTGTAACTTGACGACTTATTTTTAAGTCATTTTAAGTCGCCATCCAGGTGTGTGTATTAAGCCGCGAGTCTTTTAATTGCATCTTATTCTGGTATTCTATGATTAGGCTCGGATTTCATCCCTGACGCACATTTCTTGCTAACACATGGACAAAATGGATTACATTGTGACGGTTCGTTAACCTTTCGAATTAAAACCGAAGCTGTTATATGCACGGTACATGTATATGCGTTAACGTAACGTATAACGGTTTTACTAACGTTCTATTATATACTTTTGTAGACCTTATCCAAGGGACTTGTTTAATTGTAAAGCTATGAATTCTTTATATTTACGAAACATTTCATATTCCAACCTTAAAGTGTTTTCCAAATTTATGAACTCATAACTAGGCATCGTAACGTGTTAAGAAACTCGAGGTTGCTAAACGATATTAACATCATTTTCGTTGAAGCGTCTGTAATCATCATTTTATATAAACTGGCAAGCTCGAACACAACTTTAAAGTATGCAGTTTTATAGACGTATCCGGGATGGGCCACGACGATTTTAAACTCTTCCCCAGCTGTTGTTTACGCATTACTTGCAATGAAACAAACAACACAAACACAACCACGTGCTCTTTTTTGAAAGCAAAGTACCAAAAGCTTGCGCCCGTTTTAATATAACAATAGATTGACATGTGTTGAGGTGTCAATGCAGGCAAGTGCTTTCTGAGATTAAACTTTCTGTGGAATGTTTTGCTATTTTATAGTTGGATTTAGACCGATGACATTGACACGTACATTTGTACAAACGAAGTGCAGTTATAGTTGTGACAAAGCATAACATACATCTCACTTCCTACACAAATTACCTAATCCGATTGGCTTAGAGCGGTCACGCGCCCATGGTGTATTTTCCATATATCCCGAGTAATTTCCATACACCCCGAGTAATCGAGTAGTCGGTTGCGATATAATCGTTACTCAGTTAGTAACTGATGGTGTATGGGATATACAACCTCAGTACTTTCATACCAAACGAGACCATCAGTTACTAACAGTGTAACTAAAAATACACCTAGAGTTATATCTATTACATTTATACGTATGTATAGTGCATTATGTAAATTCTTACACACAAATAAAAACCGTCAGTCTTTTTTTTAATTGTCAACGTTGAAACATTTACTAAAAGCAACTATCGTTTGGAGGCGTGTGGTCTGTTCAACGGAGTCCTATATATTCTGATCTGAAATTAAACGTCATTTTCACTGTCGTAATATGTTACCAGATTGTTAAAAAAGACCAGTTGACACCTGTCAATCAAAAACTAAGTTGACAAATCATGCTTTTGTATATGTAGTAGTAGAACAAAGGTGAGATGGCTTTCTGACGTCTGCTTTTTTTAGTCATACTTTTGCTAAATATTTTATTTTCTTACACATCAAATATGCTGATCGAATTTCACGTTTGTTTCAAATAAATTTATTACTGTACATATAATGATCAATTTGGGGATGTATAGTATTCAAGCGCGTGCATTAACTGTGATTGACATTATAATTTATACGTAATTATATGTTATTATGATTATTATATTATGTACTTAATATTGTTAAACTATTGTTTTATCATTTCACGTGTTAAGGTTTTTCTCGTGAGAATATACAAATACAAATAAAAATGAATAATTGAATATTGTTTTATTACTTAATAAAAACAAAATTAACGTTGACAAACCGATAAATTGAAAACAAACACACCACACTTGATTTGCTTCTATTTCGTTCTTCGGAATTGTAAAGTTTTAAAAATACATTTCCATGTGCAAATCATGGAATCATGAACGTGCTATTTATGGGGTTGTGTGTATGTTCATATCCTTTAAGATATAAATGTAGTAGATATTTGATACAAATGTGACTTCATCATTAACCAAAAATATTTAATTTATTCACAATATGTATACCCAGCGTCGTAGTATTGAAACTTTGCTGCATATGGCTGCACTTGTCGACTGTGAGCTGCTATGTGAAATGCAGGAAGAGCAACTGTGGGATGCACACAGGTGAACATTCAACCTCACGTTTCTTATATATAAAATGTTAATTATTATATTGTCAATAAGTAAACAATAACAAATCAATTATGTTAAGTATTCGGTGATCGCAACTTTATTGATCTATGCATGCAGTGGTCGGCAAATACCTACTTGGGATATTCTCATAGTCCGATTTCGCCTTGATATTGTATTTGTTCTTATACTAACACCAACAGTACTATGTGCTTGTTCCACACGCTACATGTGAGTCGATTCTGAAATGCTGTATGTGTGGGAAAATGTAACACTACACAATCTGTGGAAAGGCTTCGGCTCTGTCTACATACACAAGTAAATAAATTAAATCAAACGGTTTGTCTATACAAAACAAAAAATAAACGTTTGGGTAAATCACAATTTATTTGACAATAAACTTGTTTGTAATATTCAATTTTTGGTACATTTCTGCAAATTCAATGTGCATTTCCCTCTTTGGTTTGATACACATGATAAGTTTAAGTTCACAGAAATTGGGTTGCATTCAGCATCAACCGAAGTGAATGAATATCAAACGACGTGAAAAGTGTTTTTAATATAATTCTGACTACATTTTTGACGATGCTGCGAAGGAGCTCGTCTAAGTTATCATACCATGAAAAAATTCTTCACAATGGCGACCTATGTAAAAGACCAAGCCAGTCCGATTGAGATAGCTCGATTTTTCTAATCGGCATACCTCGCTGATTATCATTGATAAAGGTGAAGGAAGCTCAGCTATAAATAGGACAGCATATTCTTTGAACAAGATTTAATAATAGTTTGAAAACGTTAATTTTAAATCAGTTATATTCAATCCATTATATGTTTATAGATCAATGAAACAACTATGCATTTTCTGTATTGTATTTGACATTTGTCGTGATTCTGTAAATAAATTGCGAATGAAAACGTGTATAATTAACGTTTAACGCGATCATGTGTGTAAAGAAAACGAATTATTTCGAACCTGACATTTGTACACGTTAAAGCGAGTATGATATATAAACAGCATAATAGCCGTGTCACATATATGAAACTCGCTCTTATGCGTGCTCTCTCATTTTGCATATCTTATATACTTTTCAAACATAAATTAAAGAGCCACATCAGTGCACACACTATGTTTGATAATTCATTCGTTTTTTGGATATTGTTTTCTGTTTTAAACACATATTAGGTCATATCGCGGAGATTTAGTTAACCTTACCATGTGTTCATGGGCGAACTCACGTATTCAAGTCGTATTCGACTATGTGCTCATACCTACTTTCGGGAATCATCATGAAATTATTGCCGTACTTAACGAACAAACATGCCTAAGCTTATTGAACTAGAGAAAAAGCAATAGTCATAAGAGAAAAATTATATGTTCATGCACATGGGCATGTGAAATCACGTCCGTACACATAAAATCATTAACTTAGCAAAGGAAACAACGAAATATAAAGTTTGGTATGATATACATGTGAAATTAAAGAGCATCGTGTAATTAAAGAGCATGTCAAGTTTTGAATATATCTGCTACATAACGTAATGTTATAACCCACAAACATTTTACTGTAACATAACGTTTTTTTAAGATAAGTGGTACAGAAAATACACGTCGAAAATCTTTTTAAAGATATTTCTTGTTATATTTGATCGAGAATGTAACCCGCCTACCAGTTTCGCTGAATGGGTCAAGTTCCCCACGGACACTACTTCCCCGTACCCCCTATTTTTTTTTTATTCGTACCCAATTTGTTCATAATGTATATTACATGCCTTTATTACAAGTGTTTGGAGATTCTTAATTCAATTGCAGTGGAATATAACATTTTGATCGATAATATTCACTCTAATTTACGTAATGCTGATATGTAATACGCTCAAAATCATGTTGCAACTAACGCAATTACTTGCCTGAAGGAAACACAATACTTACACAAACCGTTTTATTAGATGGTCGCTTAGCGACCGTCTAAGATGGTTAGTCTAAAATTCAGGTCGATACGCCTTAGCTACTAGGAGCCCAATACCCGCTTACTACGCGTATCCGCGCGAGAAAGAGTTGTATAATTTATGCAAGAGGTTTGAGTTTTCCAATTATATTCATTCACAAATAAAAACATTATATTAATATCGTGTTAAATGCAATAGTTTCGAACGGTGCTTTTATAGAAAAGAATCAGTAAATAATGATCTTATTGTACGTGTCGCGGAGGAGATTGTTTATGAATGAATAAAATAGTCCACTTTTTGAAGCGTCTTCATGACGTAGTATTTTTGCTCAGTCCATTCATAATATGAGGCTATTAATAGATGCGCCTGTCGATAAACAAAGGAAAGTTCACGGGCGATAACAACGCAATAGGTTACGCTCTCACATACACCTCAATGACGTAGTACAGGTCATTTGTAAATTGAGGCTATTTATAGATTCGGGAAAAAGTTTACGCTTATTTATATTCTCAATTTATAAAACGTTGAACAAGTTCAACAATAACTTCAGCGATACGATAGACAAGAACAAAAAAATATTTCATAATCGCTTAACCCGAATATAACAAACAATTTATAATAATAATACGAATGACCTGTTTCGTAACTTCGTTCATGATACTACAGCGGGTATTTCTGGAAAACGTTCTTTGGTTCTCAACAGATAGCGGCGATCTTTTGTATTTATTGGTGCTAGCAACGCATTAGTAGAAGGTTAGTAGAAGGTTTAACTTGTTTATATTCACAGTTATCAATACATAGACAGTTGGATATGAGTTCATCAATTACTACAGGCATACTATAAGCAACCTCGAAAATGCTTTATAATCGCTAAAATCGAAAACAACTAAATATATTATATTAAATATATTTATAACAATAAATATCTTTTAAAAATGTAGTCGGCGTATACGCTGACGTTGAAATAAAGTTTGCAATTTACTTTTCTAAATAAATAATTACAATTAAACACAAGTTAAACTATTGTGTTGTATTTTTCACGTGTAAGTTGCATATTCACCACATGAAATGTGTGTTAGCATTGTCAAACCACACATTAGTGTGAGTAGATAAAAATATACTACGGTAGAGCACTTTATATGTGTCCTCATATGCCTTGTTATGAGTATCTTTCTTCACTATCGAAATATATGGTATGTTGATATTTGATTTAAACGCAGTTTTCTTTCGACACTTTTAAATCACACGTCCATAGCGCCGTCATGCGAAAATGGGTCTTATGCGTTTTGGCAAGCGTTTGTTAAACCCAACATGTGCATTTGCGCAGTCAGGCCATAGACGATGCTGTTCGCTATAAAATCACTCAATATGTTATGTTTCTCCTTACCAGACGGAGAGATAGCTGAGTGGGCTTTTTATGTGACGGGCGCATATGGAATAAGACCCATTTTCGCATGACGAGGGTCATTACAAATCTCATTGCGAATTGAAAATACCACATTTAAGAACAATGCTTTTTGATACAAAATAAAATTCAAAATAGCAAACTTGTTAATAATGGCAGCCTATCCACACATTTAGGAATGATTTCCAGACGTGCTGACCAAGTACGGCAAACATTGTGGTATGATAATTAAACGATTTTCTCTTATCGTGACTCTATACTATTTCGCTAATGATTGTATTCTCATCTTGGAGGCGAAAGTGAAATTCTGCGAGATGAATTGTAACGCGTAATTGTAACAGGGCCACAATTTGTGTCGTTTGAGCATACAGAGAGTAGTCCGGAATTCCTTACACTGAACAGTGCTACATCTTTTGAATTGAGCACATACGCAGTGATGTAGCAAAATTCAGAGGTTGTATCTCGAATCAGCATATTACATATTCGAAAATATTCATGCGTGTCTGTTGGCGTTATGTAAAATTCACTTAGATGAAAACTGAGTAAAACAGCTACGCCTAAAAAGCGCATTAGTGCTCTATACCGATGTTTATGTCAGCGTTGTTGACACCGTGTGAACTGCTCGGGTAACAAGTAAAGCATAAACAGCAATGTGTATATACTTTTATTCCTCCACATACATGATACGAAGATTATTGTATATTTTGAATTTGTATATGGTGTCAAAAATCAAAAGTTTTGTACACGGAACTTTCATTAAGAATTTATATTCTTGGTGAGATAGTTTTTTGATATTCCAAAAATATTCCTTTAATATGATGGTGACTGCAAATGTTCTTTATATTAAGTTTTCATCACCATTTTCATCATACTTTCTGTGCTTTCAGAACGTCCAAAAAGCCATGTTGTTTTTATTTTGTCTAAGTTATTTCTATGAAATAATAAGGATGATAAAAAGTGCACACAATACTCGACCCGTGCGCTATGACACACACTTTATAAATTTGAATGGCGTGTGTTCATTTCAAACTTGCGATTGATTTTGAAAAATGAATTGCGTGTTAAATTATGCAATAGCGAACATCTTCAGTGCCTTCAGCGCTTTGATATATTTTATCTAACCGGTAACTAACAAATCTATTTTTACCGCAGTGTGCACAGTTATACAACTACGTATTAACGAAGTATATAGGGCACACATTGTTATCTCAATGTGTTTGTTAAACAGTTCGTTTCAATTACTGGCTGACTGTAACTGTACAATAATATTAGGGATATTAAATGAGTAACTTAATATGTGCAATCTGCATTGGATATAGTATAGTTAAGTGATTTTGCATTCATTGTTGGATTAAATAGAACATTGAAGTATCAGTTTCGAATTTTAAATAGAAGCGAGAACAACTTTGTCCCAGTTTTATGCGCGGATCGATAATTATACTTCGCTTTAACATAACGACCTTCAAAAGCATATTTGACTTTGCAAACACTTTAAGTGGTTGCACGTTTGTTGACGAGATGATATGAGATAAAATAACACATAACAAGGTTTTGGTTATGAGAAGACTATGAGAAACATGGGTCATGTGATTGATTTAATATTATGTGCGTAGTTTGCAATATACTGTGCACTGTAGTGCATTGATATTGAATGTGGATCATCACCACATGAATCACGGAATTAAATGGATTAAGACTCACGTTTCGCTTTCCATTGATTAAAGTGCAGCGTGTTTCTAAGTGGTTACGCAATTTGAAAAATACGTATAAGTTTGATTGCACTACTACGTGTTTAAATCTCTTATTGGTTACTTCAACAATGGAGTATGTTTCATTGATAACTAAACGCGGCAACGTTATGCATTCGTTTCAAAGACTTAACAATGAATATTTAATAAAGTAGGTCAAACAAGTTGTATCTGCCTTAAACGTTGTGATTTAACGCACGACTAGATAACATATATCAAATAACAGTGTAAACGCTTGAATACGTGTTTATTAATAAGTAAAGATGTTTACACACGGCAAGGCCACGGAATTAACAAGGCGCGTCATTAATAAAAACATCAAACCGGAGAAAAGAAGCATCAAAAGTACGTTAATAAGGACAAACCAAATAAGAAAACAACCGGAACATTCACTTGATACTGATATCAAAGATGACGACTCTAGTGTAATCCTTGTACAATTTGCGGTAAACCGCTGCGATGGTATATACATAACAGGTGTTATAAAGACTCTCTTGGAATTATTTCCAGATTGTTTAATGTACTTTCGAAACAATGAAACATTGGAAGTGTTCTTGTTACCAGAAATACCTACACTAGTAAAAACGATGAAATACAGAGGAAGTTTCGAAGAGAAAACGTATGATGAATGCATACCAAGTTCGGAGTTCATTGTATGGGAATGTAACAAAGACGCGTTTTTAATAGTTATGAAATCAAGTAACAACGAATTCTTGTTCACTGATCTGTTACAAAACAATTTGCTTTACAGCAACAGAAAGGTGCGGTACGAGAAACTTATCAAACTGTTTGTTAGGAGAATACTGAATGCTCCAGTCATATCGTTGCAAAAATACACCATTTGTCCACTTGATAAATATCAATACGCATTATCAAGTTCTTTAAATTCAACGTATGGATTATTAGCTACACAGAACGCGGAACTGGCTCCATCTGGCGCAATGTTTACTAACACAAAACACGGGGCTATCAGCGCCCATTCAAGGTCTGTTCATGCCTCAGACAATGCATCAACACCTTTTCAAAACGCAGTAGAGAAATCCACACAAAGGTGCAGTAGTGCTGAGGATGTAATGGTACAAGGAGTAATTTCATCCCAAAACTTCGTCACTAATAACATTTCTAGTTTGGCTTCAGCTGTTCCTATTAATGAGACATCTTACTCATTGACGCCTATATTAACAGGCCAGACACCATTCAAACGTCGCAAAAATTTGCCGCGATATCCTCGCTATGTTACAGAATCATCCAGACATCAGTCATATTTCAACTGGTTTCATGTAATCCCGACTGAAAAAGAATGTGTTATTGCTGGATTCTTTTATACAGGTATACATTTTTGTTTTGTAAATACAATTGTTAATAAAATAAATTTCTGCAGGATTAATTTTCTTCAACACCACATGAGCATACACACGATAGCATTGATGAATAATATTCTTTTTAAATACACGTTTGATTTCAGGTGAATTCGATCTAATCAGATGTTTCCAATGCGGCATTGGTCTTAAGGATTTCAGTCCCGCAGACGATCCAATGGCAGAGCACATACGGAATTCCGAATCATGTCTTTACTTGGAAGCTATGTTTGGTCTCGAAGGATTGACTAAACTACGGGTATATGGTTGTATAATCATGTTGTATTTACTTAGGCTTGCGTTGAGATTGTGTAATTAGTTAAGTTATACAATATTGATAAACTTGAATATTAATTTCATTATGTATGTCGGTAAAAAAATGTGACTTCAATATTTAAACCAACACGGCCGTACACATTTCGAATTAAATATCTTAAGAACCGTCAAGTTTTTGCACATAACATTATTTTTAGAAAGAACTGGATCAATCCAACCCAGAGAACACTCGTCAAAGACAGTATACGGATTTTCAAAGGAACCTTGGAGCAACATGTATGCATCATAACTCTTTTATTGTATACATCATCCAATACATGGAATTATTTTGAACTTATTATTGTATTTTAGAGGCCTGTTTTAGTTACGTTAATCCATTTCATAACTTTTCAGCAAGCCATCATACTTCCAGAAGTCTTCAATATTCGACAATCGAGTCTCGCATTTTAAGTTACGAGAGTGATAAGTTTCGAAGCAAAAAAAGTCCAGAAGAGTTAGCTGAAGCAGGATTGTTCTACACAGGTTCAACTAGTATTTTACATAATAGAACATGTAGTTAAGCAAAAAATAATCTATTTCTTGCAACACTCACGCGTCAGGTTTTTACTTTATAAATTCAATAAAAAACAACACGAGCAACAAAAAGGAATTTTAAAAACACTAAGTAATTGTTTTATTTATGAAAGTTATAATAATTGTTCAAATTTTTTGAGCAAGTATAGTATGATATTCAGTCTGTATAATACAATCATATTCGAGACAAAAGTGTGTATTTACAATCTAATGCTTTGCTTTGACCGTTAGATACCAGTTAGGATCCGTTTACGTTTATACTTGATGTTCTGTTATACACATAGCCAATGGGAGTAATAATTTCTGAAATTCTCCTGAAAGAATCTCTGGAGTTAAATATTTGCTGTTTTCAACATTATGAAAAATCTATATTTTAACGCGTAATTCGCTATAACATTTCCTCCCAACACAACATTTTGCGACAATTGGAAGCGTGACAATTTGTTTAGGCATATTTGTTTTACAATTTTTACAAGGTGTGCGAGACGAGGTTCGATGTTTTTCGTGTAACGGAGGTTTAAGCAACTGGGAGAAACATGATGACCCGTGGATAGAGCATTGCAAGTGGTTTCCCGCATGTGCATTTGCAAGAGAAACAAAAGGAGATGCATTCATTGAACAAGTGCAACACAGTGCGAACGCGCCGACAACTATGTTGGTAATGACAGGTTCCATTAAAAACGAATATATCTTCATTAATCACATTACAGTACTGATAAAGTGCTACGGTAAATACAAAAATCTAAAAAGTGTAGATATGTCAATTTTGTTTCGCGAGTTTTATTCTTTAATCGTAGTAACGCTATATTTAACTGGTCGATTAGTTTTATAAAATAAGTGTAAGTTACATGTATCCAATGAGCTGCGCTATTCTTGCTTTACAATGTGTATATATTGCAACAGAATGACGCAACTAACCTTTCGGCAGAAGTTCATCACTATAACGACCTTGATCTTGATATGGATCTTGTGACGATGAAGACCATATGCATGGACGAAATGGAATTCACTGCGGAGATCTTTGACGAAGCAGTTTATCACTTACAGCTTGATGGTTTGTACACTTCCCTTGAACAATTTAGTTGACTTTGCTTAAACATACATTAATGTGACCTCATTGTTAATTTGATTAATGTTTTGTCTCTTGGCAGCTAATCACCATCCAAATATTGAGGACATCATTAACCGTATTGACAAGATTAAAAAGGATACAGCTGTTCAATATACATCAGCTAAGAAATCAGGTAACATATTTTCTATGTGCAAAAGGAAATGTCTATCCAAACATCAAAACATTATTCGCTTATGTTAATATATAAAAACACCGTGCAGAAGATTTGTTCTGTTTATGAACATAACATAAATTCCGCAGTTAAAATAATTATAAAAACAAATATATTTGTAAATAAAAGGAGAGCGCATGTTTTTTAAAAATAATATTAGCATATGTGAATAAAGTCAAATGCTATTTTTGTAGCGATGTGTTAGTACTCTAAAAAAATGATGCAACCTTAGAGATCTAAATTGCCATTTGACGACCGTTCCAACGCCGAGATCCCACACGCAGCACCGATGCTTGCTCAGATCATCGATCAACGTAGTCAAATGATTGTATTTTAACATATGTAGTGGGTTTGCCTTTTAGCAGATAATTTCTTCCGATGATGTTATAATAGTATTTCTACAACGGTGCCAATGAAGTACCGTGCTATTCATTTCTTATATTTATTCGAGATAAGTCTAAATTCAAAGAGTTATATAGGGTTATACATATTAGACTAGATTGTGTCCTATTCAGAGAAAATTTTCCTAATCACGAACACTTATTAAGTTCTGTATTATAATAAGTGTATATAACGCATTGTTTTTATAAAAGATCGATTTTTTATCAACTCGTATATCTTATATTTAAAACCAAGGAAATCTAACCAACAACACTACAAATACCATTATGGCCATTGTTGTACAATACAAACGTGCTGAAATAATGTTAACGTAACGATATTCTGTTTAAGAATCGTTATACGAAGAAAGCCAACGTTTGAAGAGTATTGTGAAATGCTCAAAATGCAAAATCAACGATTCGAACGCGCTGTTCCTGCCTTGCGCCCATCACGTAATGTGTATCGCCTGTGCGCATGACACGAAGAGGTGTCCGGTCTGTAACAGAGGTATCAGTGATTTTGTCAGGACTTTTATGGGATAGAATCCATTTGAAGTAAAATGAAATGAAACTAAACCAAAACCTAAAAAGATCAAATGGAGACACATACACAGACAATTGCTAAAGAATGCGTTCGCAGCAGGTCGCTCTTTGGACATTGTGTAGGTATTTCGAAAAATATTCAAAATTCCACACGTGTAAAAATTTGCTTTTAGAGTACATTTACCATGACAACGCTAATAAATTAATCTCGCAAGTTATAATGTTTCATCTTTGAAACGTCCGATTATATACTCAAAACAAAACACTATTTATCATGTACTGGTGATCAATCCATTTTTACAGAAACTATCTTTTAAAACGTAGTCTAATTCACAAAGTGAGATAATTACGTGCATATTGATACAAATTTCTATACACAACACCATACTATTATGAACACATTTTAGTAGATATGTGTGAGAACAATGAAGCACTGTTCCACTGACGCAAATAACCAGTTTTCAAGACATTTGGACTAAATGTTTTCGCCTGTTTCAACAATGCACATCATTTTCTAATTATGTTAATGGGGTTCTTATTTTTACCAGAACTGCAGAGTAGTTCTTAAGCTAATCTTACCCAGGGCAATGCATATACGAAGTGAGTAGATTAATTATATAAAGAAGCTCACTTATTAGTAAGTGTAATTTATTATTTACCTTTTAAATTTTTTGTGTGCAGTTTTTCACTATACATACACATAAAACATTGCTTACGTTCATGATTTATAATTACTGTTGGAAACACAATAGATTGTAAGTTTAAAAATTGCAAAATAAGCAACTGATATAATAATACCGTAAATTTATTATTTTATATTGATGCCCTGCGTCTTTGTTCAAACTAAGCGTAAGTTATGTTATGGGTGAAATAAAATAACACATCTCGTCTAGACTTGTATATTGTTTTATTTGATCGGTAATGTTTATATATTAATAAAAAAATCGTGATCGTTGTGCGACATGTCTGCTCGTAGGTGACATATTTGTTTTATCTTGCTTCGACACACTATGTTCTAGTAAGTCAAGGATTCCGAAAAATTTAAGAAAATATCTCAAAAATTCACACTTCTGATTTGTCAATTAAATAATGTTGAAAAATCAAGCGTTACTATAGGTATTGTATATTCACAAAAGCGCATAACTTACAAGATTCACTGCAAACGTGTGTGCAATTTAAAAATGAAATACGGAACGAAAGGGCACTGTCTGCGGGTTTCAATTACTTCACACAACTTATTATTATTTAATTTCATACCAAGTAAATTTGCTGTTGGAATCAAACATTTACTTTTTCTTCCTGTATCAACATACTTGCATGTTTTTAAATGTTTTTATGAGGACGCTTTATAAATTATGGCAATCTTATTGTTAACACGTGTTTAAGTTTTACATGTGTTAATGAAATTTTGTTGAAAATATACAAATAAAAACGAAATTGTATAGGAGTATGTTTCATCACTATACAAGAAATCAATCAGCAATGACATTTCGATTACAACTGACGATTCGCAAACTTGAATAGCTTTATCTAAATATTTGGACGTATTCATATTTAACTGTACATTACCATTTGCAAATAGTATAAGAAGCAACAAGTTCTCAAATCTATTAAACCCGCTATGTTGCACCTTTGCCATACTCACTTATTGAATCATAGAGCTGACAGTATTGTTTTGGGAAAAAACTCATCTTGGTTGTCTTTTAAAATGTTTATATTGTAAATTTAGGACCTTTTTGATATGAAGAATTGGATTGTATTTAATGAAAGCTTTATTGTTATTTTTCAAGTTTTTTTTTATTGTATTGCAATTGTCACTTCAGTTGGATGTAACATCGAATCCAACAAATTACTTTATATCTGTCAGTATCGGGTAATAACTAGCACAGTGACACTCTGTAAAGATTGGCACGTGCTGTTTCAACGCATTTTCTGCCATAAGTCTGACATAAACAGATCAAGGTAGTACAACTGTAACCATTTCCCGAGTTTTTTTGTAAGATCGGTTGACATCGGCTTATGTCGGTAAATATCGTACCTGAAGTCGTGAGATGTTCGTTTTGTTCGGTTTATTATTTGCAAAGTATAAATCTTAAATAAAACATGTTTTATATAATTCCATTATAGATTATATCTATGATATGCATAGTTCAATATATTAGGTCGTCAAAATAGATTTTTCTTTTAAAATTGTGTAAAGTATGAACCGGAAGTTATATATTTTCGCGACAACATAAATAACAATCGTGAATCGTAACCAAAAAGACGGTTAACGAGTAAAAAAGAAGTAGCAAAAAGAAAAGGTATTTATTATCATTCATATTCTGGGTCTTAACAAAATATTGATAGCACACCAGCGTCTTCATCGAAGGAATCGTGGAAAACAGGTCGGCGATTAGTGGAATGGGACGTGATGCTGAATAGATTAATGTATTGTTCTGCATGTGGACTTGGACCTGTTCCACTGACATTAAAATCCATAAAAGGCGAATAACAGAAAGGACTGTTAGGGTATATGTACGTAGAGTGAGGTAATATTGACTGCCAGTTGGTAAACACTGCAGCGTATGGTAAAACCCACACAGTCAAAGACAATGGGAAAATGGATCTGGAAAAGTGGAAAACCATGCTTTGTTGTCAACACAAAACTTGGAACAGGTAAGGTCACAGATACATGATCAGAACATTTATATGAAATACACAAACGGTAATCATTTAGTTCACAGATGTAAATTACCGGCATTATTATGATTATATTATAGTCTATGTATATGCTCTGTTTACCGTAAACATCGAGATACAGTAACCAGAAGTAAATGTATTTGTTTTTTATGTCATCTATTTTTTGAAAAAAAATAATGAGGTATTGTCATCACCTTTGCGTCGGCTTCAGCGTCGGCGTCGGCGTCCGGTTAAGTTTTGCGTTTAGGTCCACTTTTCTCATGAAGTATCAATGCTATTGCATTCAAACTTGGTACACTTACTTACTTACACTTATCATGAGGGGAATGGGCAGGCAAAGTTAGATAACTGTGGCGTGCATTTTGACAGAATTATGTGCCGTTTTTATACTTAAAAAATTGAAAATTTTGGTTAAGTTTTGTGTTTAGGTCCATTTTATTTGTTAAGTATCAAAGCTATTGCTTTCATACTTGCAGCACTTACTAACTATCATAAGGGGACTGCGCAGGCAAAGTTAGCTAACTCTGGCTTGCATTTTGACAGAATTCTGTGCCCTTTTTATACTTAGAAAATTGAAAATTTTGGTTAAGTTTTGTGTTTAGGTCCATTTTATTCCTTAAGTATCAAAGCTATTGCTTTCATACTTGCAACACTTACTAACTATCATATGAGGACTGTGCAGGCAAAGTTATGTAACTCTGGCTGGCATTTTGACATAACTATGTGCCCTTTTTATACTTAGAAAATTGAAAATTTGGTTAAGTTTTGTGTTTAGGTCCACTTTATTCCTGAAATATCAAAGCTATTGCTTTCATACTTGCAACACTTACTAACTATCATAAGGGGACTGTGCAGGCCAAGTTATGTTACTCTGACTGGCATTTTCACGGAATTATGGACCCTTTATACTTAGAAAATTGAAAATTTGGTTATGTTTTGTGTTTGGTCCACTTTACACCTAAAGTATCATAGATATTGCTTTCATACTTGGAACACTCGCAAACTATCATAAAAGGACAGTAAAGGACAAGTTGCATTACTCTGGTTGTCATTTTTACAGAATTATGGCCCTTTTTTGACTTAATAACTTTGAATATATGGTTAAACTTTGTATTTAGATCCACTTTACTTCTAAAGTATCAAGGCTATTGATTTCAAACTTCAAATACTTTCATGCTATCATGAGGGTACTGTACCTGGCAAGTTGAATTTTACCTTGACCTTTGAATGACCTTGACTTTCAAGGTCAAATGATTAAATTTTGCTAAAATATCTTTATTTAAGATTAGATTTGATTGATACTTTGACAAAACAACTCTTACCCCCCAACCCGATTCCCCCCCAAAAAAAGTTTTTTTTTCTTAAAGATCATCTTATAAATGACCACCACACCCTGACACTATACCCCCCCCCCCTAACCCATCCCCCCCAAAAAAAAATGTTTTTTTTAAACATGGTTTAAAAACACAAATATTTTTTTGTATTATTTTATTTTTGAAATACTTTCCAACCATCCCACCCAAGAATTCCCCCCTAAAAAATGCATTTTTTGCATTTTTGGAAGAAAATGTAATAAATGACCACACCCCAACACTATACACCCCCTTCCACTCCACCCCTCCATTCTTTGTGATTGAAATTGAGATAGGTCCCTTCACCTTTATAAAGAAAAATAGATGAGTGGTCTGCACCTGCAAGGCGGTGCTCTTGTTTAGATCTTGTGCTTACTTGTATCTTTGCTATAGTTATATTTGTTTCTGCATTTAGCAATGGTGGACCATTCCGTGTAAACAATATGCTGTCCACATTAAACCTGATCAAAACAATATCGGACACCAACTTAAAAATAAAGGAACAGCCAGCTGGTGAAATGATAGAGCAAGTTGCGACCGAATCAGCTAGGATTGCAGCTAGCGATGCTATCTAAAATGAAATGACGTAAGACTCTATTATTTGGAATACCAGCGGTAACAATAAAGTTTTTACATCATTACATGGAAAACATCAAACTATATAAAATGTGTTGTAAAACCAATTATCTATGTTGACCGGCAATCTCACAAGTGTAAGTTAGGCAACGTTTGGCAGGCCTTTTTATACAAATCCTGCGGGTCAGAATGTCTGACCCATTCCCAATTCAAAATACAAGTATTTTCGCCAAATTAGCTGAAAAATTTCCCAATCCTAGAATAATAGCTAAAATAATATGTCAAAAATAACAATAATCTTCTTAAAAACATCATGATTTTGTTCTCCTATAAACAAATTTCATGGCTGGTAGATCAGCAGTTTTCACATTTTATGGCTGGTAGATCAGCTTTATGATTATTAACCTAATAAGATTCCAATATATTATGTTTAGTTGCATTCTAAATGTGATATTGCATATCAATATTTTACTAGATTGCAATGTCAGCTATGTTTTCAGTTGAAGGAAGGGAACTCCCGCAGGTTACTCATATGCATCGGTGGAAGTCCAATCTGGTAGTCAGTTCGTAACATACGTCACGCCAACTGTTCCAATAAGTCAAGAGGCTTTACAAGTTACAGGCATTTCAATGACTGATGGGACAATGACATTCATTGGATAAGTTTTGCAGCCAGAGTCAATATGAGTGGCTGTCGTAAGAATTATACATTGGCTTTAAAAGTTTCAAAATGTGTGCTTAGTTGTTCATAATGGTCGTCGTTTTGATTTTACAAATTTTGTTTCTATCTTGGTAAATGTTCGTGCAATTGATCAGTGCTATAGATAACTTTTGGGGTATATTGGGTAATCAACTTCCTGTTTTTGACAACAATAGGGCTTTTGTAAATTCAATACAGTTTTAGCAAAAAATGTCACCCCTAACTTTTGAGCTTAATTGGGTTTTTCACTCCCGCTTTTTTAAACTCAGTTGGGTAATTTAGGGAATGACATATATAATATAATAAAAATATACTAAGGTTACTATAATGTTTATACAAATGGAAATAAAAAAGGTACCTGTACATAACTACAAACAATTACTGAATTTTTGTTCATTCATTTTTGCGTTGAATAAGACCGAGTTCGTAAAAATCGCTGCACAATTGATGAAGTTATGGCTGTTCAAAGCGATGCACACCATGTTCGGGTCATTTTGAGTTGAATACCTTGAAAATGAAAGAAGAAATCGGACGGGTCTACGAATAATTACAATAATACCCCAAAGATTGAAAGCCGCTGGAAAGACAGCCTTCTTTTCTTCATAGGACAGCATATAAACTATCCGGTACATATTGTACAGAAAATAACCAGTCTAAACAATACGCCCGGTGTTCATAAGAATTGTGTTTCATGACGCAAGTTTTTTTTTACGGGAATTACGTTTTTAAATATGTATTTGCGTTTGTGAATGCTTTATTTTGAATTTAATTACGTTTTTGGTTATTTTAATTGCATAATAACGCAAATACGCTTGTTATCTATAGCCGTGATTGATATTTTGTATAACTGTGCTTTTATCGATCCTCTAGCAATATTCAGAAAATTATATCTAAAGCAGTCCTTGAAGCAAGTTGATTTAGTTTTACAATTGCTTGGTGAAACATACAATGCACACGATGCTATGTCAGATGTGCCAGCACTTAGAAAGTTGCTCCAATTTGTGAATTTGTCTTCAAAAGATATAATTACCCACAGCTTTTCCCCATTGGCTGTGTAAAAGAAATGCTTTCAACAGTGCTTAAGCCCAGAACTGTCCGACATTGAGCCTACTTATTTCATGAAGTGTAATGAAAAGGCCTGCGGCTGAAAATATTGCTGGGTCAGGGCTAAAACTTGTGTATTTGACAATGCTTAATAACAGGGGTGGAGAGGATGCAATACGTGATGTTTTCATTTTAAAAACTGCTGAAGGCTTATCTAGAGTCACTTATTTAAAGGGATCTTTTCACGCTTTGGTAAATTGACAAAATTGAAAAAAGTTGTTTCAGATTCGCAAATTTTCGTGTTAGTTATGATATTTGTGAGGAAACAGTAATACTGAACATTTACCATGCTTTAATATAGCCATAATATGCATCTTTTGACGATTATAAAACCTAACAAGAGTGCCAAACTGTCACAAGATACGCCCGTTTTAAGGCTTTGGACAATTTGGTAACTTTACCATGACCCATATTTGAACTTGACCTACATATCATCTAGACACAACTTCTGACCAAAGTTGGTGAAGATCTACTTCAATTAGAGAGCGGACACCATGCTAAATGCTTGAAATACACTAAGTGACCTCGTGACCTAGTTTATAACCTGGCATGACCCATATTTGAACTTGACCTACATGTAGATATTGTCTAGACACAAATTCTGACCAAATTTCTTGAAGATCGGATGTAAACTACTTCAATTAGAGAGCGGACACCATACTTAATGCTTGAAATGGTTTAAGTGACCCTGTGACCTAGTTTTTGACCCGGCATGACCAATATTCAACCTGACCTAAGTATTGTCTAGATACAACTTCTGACCAAGTTTGGCGATTATCGGATGAATAATACTTCTATTAGAGACCGGACACCATGCTAAATGCTTGAAATGCACTAAGTGACCCCGTGACCTAGTTTTTGACCCGGCATGACCCATATTCGAACTTGACTTAGATATTGTCCAGATACAACTTCTGACCAAGGTTGGTGAAGATCGGATAAAAACTACTTCAATTAGAGAGCGGACACCATGCTTGAAATGCACTAAGTGACCCGGTGACCTAGTCTTTGACCCGGCATGACCCATATTCGAAATCGACCTAGATATTGTCTAGATACAGCTTCTGACCAAGTTTGGTGAAGATCTGATAAAAACTATTTGAATTAGAGAGCGGACACTGCTGTGGACGCCACCTGCCCGCCCCGCCATCTGCCCGCCGCCAAGGTGAATCTATAATATGTCCCGTTTTTTTTAAACGGGTGTATACAAATCAGTGATGTTAAAACTTCAGACAACATCATCTTTATAAATAATGACTTCAGCTAAATGATTCAAATACATAATTTCACAGGTATAACTGCACTGGATTAAAATTTGCTTGAATATCCAGTTTAATAACACACACCATTAAAGAAATGAATGGTAAATCACTTAGCCACTCCATCCAATTGATGGAAATATTAGTAGCCCATTTAAATTAGTATTATGAGGCAAATTCTTAAACGGCATACTCAGCTTGGCAATGACTACATTGTGGTGTACAATTGAAATGACATATAGACTAAAAGACCTAAGGTAGCTTATTTTTTCCTGCTATCAAGTGCACTTTGACAAAATAAACCCTATTTTGAAGAACAAGGTCATGGGAAAATAAGAGTCCGGACAAAGTGGCGCTGTTGAAAATGGACTAATTGACCCTATGACCTAGTTTTTTACCTGGCATGACCCATATTCGAACTTGGCCTAGATATCAACTAGATGCAACTACTGACCAAGTTTGGTGAAGATAAGATTTATACAATTTGAATTAGAGTCCGGACAAAGTAAAATGCACTAATTGACCCTTTGACCTAGTTTTTGACCCAGCATGACCCATATTCGGACTTGACCTAGATATCAACTTGATGCAACTACTGACCAAGTTTGGTGAAGATCGGATGAATACAATTTGAATTAGAGTCCGGACAAAGTGGCGCCGTTGAAAATGCACTAATTGACCCAATGACCTAGTTTTTGACCCGGCATGACCCATATTCGAACTTGGCCTATATATCAACTAGATGCAACTGCTGACCAAGTTTGGTGAAGATCGGATGAATACAATTTGAAATAGAGTCCGGACAAAGTGGCCCCTTTGAAAATGCACTTATTGACCCTATGACCTAGTTTTTGACCCGGCATGACCCATATTCGAACTTGGCCTAGATATCAACTAGATGCAACTGCTGACCAAGTTTGGTGAAGATCGGATGAATACAATTTGAATTAGAGTCCGGAAAGTGATGCCTTCCGCCCGCCGGCCTCCGCCCGCCCGCCGCCCGCCCGCCCGCCAAGGGGTTTCACATAATACGTCCCGTATTTTATACGGGCGTATAAAAATTATAAAGCGTTGCAACGCGAAACGATTGAATAATTTGGAGAGTTCTGTTTTTGTCGTTAAATTTTGTATAACTACGAAGATTGCTTATATAAGGTATAAGATACATGAAGTATGTGTACTCGGCGGAATAGCTCAGTAGGCTAAAGCGTTTTTACTTCAGGACTCTGGCAGGACTCCAGGGGTTGCTGGTTCGAAACCTGCTCCGGGCAATGTTCTTTTCCTTTTTTTAATTTTATTCTTGATTTTTACTGGATTTTTTACGATCCATTGTTTACATTTATCAATATAAAGCATTTAATGAAATAGTTAAAAAATGCCAAAATCTGTGAAAAGGCCCCTTTAAAAATGGTATAACATGAAGTTGTTCTAAAAATATGTAAGTACTTTAACAAATGATTTGAAAGAAATGTTTTATTTCAGTACCTTCAGTAGTTGTTCAGTAATTACAGGAGTCAGATTGTGTGCATTTCTTTATTTATTTTTCAGTTACAATGATTTTAACTAAGGTAAGAAATATGGTACTGCATAATCTCCATAATGTCCTTTAGAAGTGCACACAATTTCATCAAAGCATCCTAAAGTATTTTTTGAGCAATCGTAGGATTCATTGTGTGTGTTTTTTTTGTTTCTATTTTAAGTAACAGTAACCTGATCAATCCCATAAGGTAAAAAATGAAGGGTTGTACTTAATCCTTGCATTGCCTTTTATATGCATGATGCCAAGTTTCACCAAATTTGCTTGAGTATTTGTAACTTACTGTTGGATATAGTGTAGAAAGCCCTGTCCATGTTAAAGGAACTAATAAGTATACGCTTATTTAGTTTCGTTATGAAATTTTGCATTTATATTTTTGTTTGTACATTGTTTTTAAATGAATACAAGCTTGATAGGTAGGTGGTCATTAGAATTTAAATATAACACTGTTATAGATCTTGGTTAACAGAGAAAAATCCTTAGTATACAACTTTGTTTTTTTTTCATTTTTCAGACCTACTCATGCCTCCGCCCCCACCCCCCACCCCATCTCACCAACGCCATCCCTACATTGGCAGATTTAGCATAACTGCATAATGTATTAAATATATGTATAAAGAGAGTAAGAACATTGAAGGTGTTAACTAAATTGGCAACTTGCTTTTTTTACTTTGATTTAAGATGCTCACATGTCTCTGATAAAATATAAATGCTCAAATTCAAAAGAAATAACATACCACTTATAAAAAAAAGTAAATTGTGTAAGGGTGATTTTTGCATACACGGGTTGAACTTTGTTTTGAAGGACCTTACATAATAAATCAGATTTTTTTCATTATTGCTTTCACTCAATTGTCTTGTTTTATATTATTTTATCATCTACAATCATATCCTATACTAAATATACAAAGATTGTTAACTAAAAATGCAAACAAAATATGAGTTTATTGAATTCATGTATCCCCAGGGGTAATTTAATTTAGTAGAAAATTCAAATTACGGGTCATCATACAGAAACACACAATCACAAACATTGTTTTTGCCTGGAAAAACACCCTAAAAATTTGTGATAACACCACATATGGTATGAAGTTTATGGAAATAATACTTTAAATGGGTTTTGGAATATTGCCCATTACAGTTGTACTATCCAACTCAAATATTTTTGAAGTGATTTGTGTTATAACAAGAGAGTAACTGACGTACGATTTTATTTAAACGCAACACACTATGATTGATAGTGAAATAGTAGAAAAATGTTCTCCTTCTGGGGTAAAGGTGTCGTATTATTTTACAAAAGTCGAATTTAATATGGAGCATACACAAACTTATACGGAGCTTATTTGGAAAGTTGTTTAAATGATTATTATTGGAATGTATAATATGGAGATTACCAGCTTACTGCCCTATCGTTTTGTAATGTAAAATGTGGCTAAGAATAAAATAAGAGACGAGACCTGTTTTATATTCATCATCATACATCTTCTCACCCAGTTTCAACGAAAAAATATAATATATCCGATATAACCCTGCATTTTGTCGGGAATGAATATGGTGCTTGAAGTGTTTGGCGTGTGAGTCATGACATCATAAGAACTTGCACTTGATATTAGTAAAAAGCGTGTTGTTGCTATTGTTGTTGCTTTTTCTGTCTACAAAGTAAAACATCTTCGTATCAGATTATTTGTTTTGTTAAATCTCATTAGTTTCTGCTTAAAACGATCATGGCTTTATACTTGATTCAGAGCGAGTAATATGACGAACCTCGTAATATGTACTGATATAAACACCTGCTGCCCTGACTATTCTATAAGGCACCATACTATCACGTCGACTTCAGTGTAATTGTATGATATCGATATTGATATCGATACTCATATTTCTTGTTTCGAATTTCAAAGAGCAGTGCGGTTAAAAATCGATTTAACATTTGAAATTTGCGTTCAATTTATATGAGTTTGAATGAAGTCTATACTATGTACGTTGTGAATACAATATCTTGTTACGCAAGCTTAATACATTCATACATTTGATAAACTTAATCGAACCGTTAGTGTGTTTATCGTTGAGAGATACTGATAATGTCATTCATATCGCAAAACAACACGGAAGTACTTGAACGTACTCAACTCTATGTTTTATAACAGTTTGAAAATGCATATGTGCGTTTATAAATAGAAAAATAGATAAGCGGACAGACGACATGCATGCTAGTAAAATCAAAGCGCTGTAGGCGCTAAAGGCCTGGGGCTAGGTTTAGTGAGACGCAAAATGCATTAAGGATGTTTTGTCCGAATTTCTCCCTTTGTCCACATTTATACGGATTGACCATAGCGGTTGAGTGCAGAAGCTCAGAGACTGCAAGAAAAGACAATAGATGTGTATATACTACAGTGTACATAGACGGTGGAGGACAACACGATACTGGTTGTGGGAACGATAACCTTTTGTTCAACTCTACAGATCTGGTAGAGGTTTGTCTACATAGGCGGTGAAGATATACAACAACATGGCCCCAAAAAACTGTTATTGTTGGCGTCAAATAAATACCTTTCAATAACCTAAAATAGTTTTCTATTACATAATTAACAGATCAGAAAAACACTCATAATTCCTTTATATTGTGTATAAAAAAGAAAATCCACTCAAGCCCAAGTCTCACGTTTGCCTGTAGAGCCCCGGTCCATCCCGGTTAGCTAACGCCGGTCGACCGGCGAGGACCGGGATGATTGGTAGACATTTTTTAACGCAGTCAAACTAATTCCCGGTGCCGCCCCGGTTGAAGCCGGTCAACAGCCCGGCATAGTCCCGGTCAACTCGGACTTGCTACAGTTTATCCCGGTCAAGCCCCGGCAGAGCCCGTGTTGTCGCCGGTAGTGCCCCGGTGAAAGCCGGCAGCGTCCCGGCATAGCCCCGGTTGTCGCCGGCAGTGTCCCGGTCGAAGCCGGCAGCGTCCCGGCAGAGCCCCGGTATACCGTTACACCGCCGGCACTCACCGTGTCTATACCGGCATCAGATCCCGGCAGAGCTACGGCAACGCCCCGGTTTCATTCCGGTTGTCGCCGGTAATGCCCCGGCGGAGCCCCGGTGAATGCCGGTGGCATTCCGACAGAGCGCCGGTGACTTTTAACATGTTTTTTTTATATATTTTACCTTGTGACCTAGTTTTTGAGCTCATATGACCCAGCTTTAATCTCTGGCAAAATTTCATTGGGACAAATGTTCTGACCAAGTTTCATGAAGATTGGCCATTAAATGTGGCTAATATAGTGTCAACAAGTTTTCACTAAAGCCATATAAGGACGACTGCCACCCACCCCTGGCGGCCATGTTTTTCAACGAACCATAACCATTTTCAAACTCACTCGAGCTATTGTTAGAACAAATGTTCTGATCAAGTTTCATAAAGATTGGATACTAAATGTGACTTCCAGAGTGTTAACAAGGTTTTGTAGTAAATAGCCATTTAAGGAAAAATGCCACGCCCCCTGGCGGCCATGGTTTTTAACTGATCTCAACCATTTTTGAACTTAGCCCAGATATGATTAGTTCAAATATTCTGACCAAGTTTCATGAGCATTGGACCACAAATGTGACTTCTAGAGTGTTAACAAGGTTTTACCATACAGTAAAGCCATATAAGGAAAACTGCCCGCCCCATGGCGGCCATGTTTTTCATTCAACTGAAACCATTTTCAAACTCGTCCAAGATATTATTAGGACACATGTTCTGACAAAGTTTCATGAAGATCGGACTAAAAATGTGACTTCTAGAGTGTTAACAAGGTTTTACTATAGCCATATAAGGAAAACTGCCACGCCCCCTTGCAGCCATGTTTTTCAACCAACCGGAACCATTTTCGAACTCGTCCAAGATATTATTGACACACATGTTCTAACCAAGTTTCATGAAGATTGGACAATAAATGTGACCTTAAGAGTGTTAATAAGGTAAATGTTGACGACGCACGACGGACAAAAGGCGATCACAATAGCTCACCATGAGCACGTTGTGCTCAGGTGAGCTAATGAAAGAAAAGAAATTGTATGAAAAAGTTAACGCTTTCTGCGCAGATTGAGGGTGTTGAAATGTTGATTTTCTCTTCTTTCTTCGCATATTTCTAAGTATTGTGGTATTCTGCATTGATCATTAAAGTTTAAATACAATTCACCGTACACTATTTTTTGTTGTTGACATTTTTAGTTTTGAACCTCCCTATTTTTTTTCTCCATTTTTGTGAACAATTTATTTACAAAATTCACTCTCATTCATCCAAATATTGAACAAACAACACTGTTTTAGTATGTATTAATAGATAAATGCATAATAAATACAAATATGATAGTTTATAACATGTGACAAAAGGAATAAAGAAAAAATTAACAAACAAGTGATGTCATCATCCTTCGAAAACGATAATAATTGCACGAATCTTTTTTTAAATAAATTGTCAAAAAAACATGGCAAAAGGACATTACAATCTTCGAACAAAGAAATCATCTACAATGTATGCTTGAATGAAAAATAAAGAAACCAAGAGCTGCCAGAGGACAGCCCGCTCGACTATTCGAATGCATGGGGAAATTGTTCAAATTATTCAATAAGTCAAGGTAAAAGTTCAGGTATATTTTCAACAATCTTTTAAACATTTGTAGAGACATCAAACAAACTAATAAGATTTTTTTTTAAGTTTGATAGCAATAGCTTGGGTGGTATGTTTGGACGGTCCTTCAAAAATAAAGTAAATAAATAGTTGTTTTTTTTAAACCATGTTTCAAAGAAAAATATATTCTTTTGGGGTTGGGTTGGGGGGGGGGTGAGCGGGGGTATAATGTGGGGTTCAGTTATTTATTAGACAATATTTCAACAATAAAAAAGGAAAAAAAATGTGGGGGGCGGGGGGTGCAGGGATTCTGGGTTGGGGCGTGGGGTATTGTTTTGTTTGGGTGGAGTCCATTGTGGTATTTAGGTAAGTGTTGTATTGTCAAATTATGAATAAAATATTATCATACATAAAGACGTTATGGCAATTTAACTAAAATTTATTTTTGTGACCTTGACAGTCAAGGTCATTCAAAGGTCAAGGTCAAATTTTACTTGCCAGGTACAGTACCCTCATGGTAGTAAAAACATAATTGAAGTTTGAAAGCAATAGCTTTGATACTTTAGAAGTCAAGTGGATCTAAACACAAAATTAAAGAAAATATTCAGTTACTAAGACAAAAAGGGCAATAATTCTTACAAAATGCTTGATACAGTTATCTGCTCTTGTTTATAGATTGGGGTCATGTTGGTAAAAAAGTTTGCAAAATATGAAAGCAATATGTCAAGGGATATTGAAAATATTTGAGGTGGTATGCAAACTTTAACATAAATTAGTCAATAATATGCATATTCTTAATGGAAAAAGGTCCATAATTCTTACAAAATGCTTGATACAGTTGTCTGCACTTCTTTATAGATTGGGGTCATGTTGGTAAAGAAGTTTGCAAAATATGAATGCAATAGGTCAAGGGACATTGAAAATAATTGAGGTGGTACGCAAACTTTAACATAGATTTATAAATAATATGCATATTCTAAGTGAAAAAAGGGCCATAATTCTTACAAAATGATTAGTACAGTTGTCTGCTCTTGTTTAAAGGTTGGAGTCATGTTGGTCAAGAAGTATGCACAATATTAAAGCAATATGTCAAGGGACAAAGGAAATATTTGGGGTGTTACGCAAACTTTAACATTAATAATATGCACATTCTAAGTGAAAAAAGGGTCATATTTCATACAAAATGCTTGATACAGTTGTCTGCTCTTGTTTAAAGGTTGGGGGTCATGTTGGTTAAGAATTATGCAAAATATTAAAGCAATATGTCAAGGGACATAGGAAATATTTGGGGTGGTACGCAAACTTTAACATTAATAATATGCATATTCTAAGTGAACAAAAGGCCATAATTCTTACAAAATGCATGATACAGTTGTCTGCTCTTGTTTATAGGCTGGGGTCATGTTGGTAAAGAAGTATGCAAAATATTTAAGCAATATATCAAGGCACATAGGAGATAATTGGGGTTGTACGCAAACTTTAACATTTGCACGCTCACGCCGACGCCGGGGTGAGTTGGATAGCTCCACTATATATATTTCATATTTAAAAGTCGGGCAGAAAATGGAGGTCACGAGTGAAAACGAAAAGTTCCCGCTTTACAATCAAGGTTACCCCCCTTTTCCAGAAACGCCATACTGAAATTGAGATTTTTATATGTGAGCGTAAAGATGAGCTAAATGTTCAAAAATTATTACAAATAGATAAAAAAAGAGGAAAAGCCTATAATAAACTCATAAACATATAAACATACATACATCTCATATATCATGTGTGAGATGCAACTTACTCAGTGCAGTAAGATTTGCTAACCTAGTTTGAAACTGCACGTGAAGTGAGTTCTTCTATAAATAAGACTTGAAAATGTTACAGGGAAATAAGAACATTAATAATTAAGTAACAAGGCACATTTAATCATTCAATCAAACACGTTTAAAGGAAAATATATTTATCAATTTATCAATGACTAGTGATACTAGTGATATTAAACATTAAACTTATTATGACAGACAAAACAAATACATGATTGTCATGGTAGTTCTTTGAAGAACTTCGACAGGTTGGAATAAGTGTCTCCAAACGACGCTTGGCATTGGTGACCCTGGGCTGACCGCCAGAGTTATTCATTATGAAAATGTTCTTGAGACCATTCAAAGATAATTTTAAGATGCATAAGGATGAGTCCAGAGCCAGCTATAATATTTATGTTGTTGCAGCATTGAACACATGACTGTAAACAAGAACACTAACTGACTGCAAGTTCCTAGCTTTTTTCTGGGTTGAATTTGAGTCCATAATCTGTCTGGTTTCATTTTCCTCCTGCAAAAGTAATAAGCATACAATGTATCACTGAAAAGATAACACCATTGTTCCTTTGAAGTTGATATTTGACTAGTACATGTTTCAGGCAGGTTCACAAGAACTTCAATAAGTTTCAGTCGAAGAAAATTATGCATAATTGCAAATTGTGTATGAATAATTTTAACTATTTTTTATTTATTAAAATAAAAATATTTGGTCTTTTCTTATTTATTTGGCTTCAATAAGTCTTCTCAAAGTTGTTTCTATAAATTGACAACATTTTCTCCATGTTATTTAACAAAACAATCATATACAGATGTCAAATACACAAGCACTTGTATAGGAGTAAGAACTGACATTAGTGTTTCATGAGAAGTGTGACATAATCCATTATTATAATGCGTCATCGTTTTTATTTATTCAGACATTCACGACATAGCATGGCATTACTAGTATTTTATATGATACACCCTTTTAAAGTGGATTAATAAGTAAGTGTAAACACCACACATATACTTTCTTCATCGAAATGTTTTAACCAAATACATGTATTATCCCTACTGGATATGAAACTGACTATTAACGTTACATTTTATTTATTACTTGAAAACATTGGTTCTACATTAACAATCACATAAATCAGTGAAATACCAAATTCGTTTCCATCTTATAAGCCTGTCTGCTATAAAGGAGATAGTTGAAACTTGATGAATGGTCCTTCCCGCATGTATTTCCAATTTCCTTAAGTTCAATTGATCATTGGAACATACAGTGTTGACAAAAAGTAATTAACCGTTCCTGGACCACTAATGTTGTTGATCATTGCTGAAAAGATAATAAATATGCAGCGTTTTAATTTGGATAACCATAATACATAATTTAGGTGATCACACAAGTAGCAGTCATTGGCATATCATTTTCAGAATAATAATTTTAGTATTTGGGACATAATATACTTTTTTGTTGTTTGTTTGAGGAAAACATCATTACTTAGTCATAAAATTCAAATATGCTGTCCTTGATTTCCACACAGGTACTTGAAAAAAAAATTGTTCCTTATTTATATAATAAGAGTAAAGGTATCCAACGATGATTTCACAGGTGTATTGAATAACACAATGCAACAGCATAAACGATCAAACAATGCACACATATGTCGTTGTGGTTGCCAGCAGGAAGGGTCTATCTATGATAAAACACCTTTTATTTGATGAAAATCGTCCAAGTATGTCCAAAACAGCCAAAAGTTTCACAGATAGCACCCCAAAATAATAGTGTGTAATTCCGAACGTCCAGCTGTCAGTATTGAATGAAGGCGACTTTCGGTCGATTTTTCACAATAAAATAAGAACATTGCTGTAATGTCCACGAATGTTTTTCATTTACTACGTTTGTTTTCGAACTGCGGCGTTCTTAAGTCCCAGTTGAACGGTAAAAAGTCGGAAATTCAGAATAAACAACAAATTAAGTGTACTTTCAATTTCACGACCATCATTTTGAGGCAGAAATCGGTGTTACGGACAGAAGACGTTTCCATTGGTAGAAAATAAAATTGGTAAACTTGTTCTATAATTTACGACTTATTCAACCAATCGATAACAAGATAAAAATTTACCGCGTTCCATCAATAAAATGGATTCAGTTTGAACATAAAATATAATATTTGGTGTATTTTCTTCTTTTTCTGAGTATTTTTTGTTGTGCCGTTACCAAAGAACGACGTAGTTCGATGGCAAACTGAGTAAATGACAAACGTACGTGGAGTTTATAGCAAAGTTCTTGTTTAAGTGTGAACAATCGACCGAAAATCGCCTTCATTCATTACTGACAGCTGGACGTTCGGAATTACACACTTTCATTTTGGGGTGCTACTTGTGAAACTTGTGTCAGTTTTGGACATACTTGGACGATTTTCATCAAATAAAAGGTGTTTTATCATAGATGGACCCTTCCTGCTTGCAACCACAACGACATATGTGTGCATTGTTTGATCGTTTATGCTGTTGCATTGTGTTATTCAATACACCTGTGAAATCATCGTTGGATACCTTTATTCTTAATATATATATAAGGATCAATTTTTTTTCAAGTACCTGTGGATTTCCATGCATTTACAACACAACTTTTTCCTTACATGGCATATTTTCTTTTTCAAAATGAAAGCAAATATGAGCCTGGTTATGTGGTAAAAATCACTTACAGGGTGCACTTTTCCTACAAAATATACTTTACTCAAATTATGAATAATTAAACTGTTATACTTGAAAAAAATATTGCATAATCCATGTACCTTCCTGTTCCGAGCTTTGTGTTGATAGCAAAACAAGGCATTCCTTTCTTGAAAAGTTGAAGACTCTTCTTTACGTGATGGGTTTTGCCGTACGACAACCCGTTCACATGGCTACAGTCATCACACAAGCATAAATCCACTGTATCCCCTTTTACTGCTCACCAACAATATTAAATTTTGTAAGTGACACGGGTTCTAAACATTATTGTTGACAGTGGTCAAAATTTTCAAAGCTTTGACATTCGTATTTCCAGGAATCGTTTTCTTCATAAATATCAACACTGCCATGCATTAGATGACGTCTATCATTAACTCCAGTCACATTAATATGAACAATAATAACACTTTTATTAATCTTTCTCTTTCAATATAGCAAATTGCTTTTTCTTTAAACGACCCAATCTGTCAGGTACAATGTCAGTCATATTTGTTGTCATTGTATTTAGCTTGCGGGTCCTACGTTTAGTATTTCATAGCGTATTTATGGAATATTCGTAGTTTTCCGAACATTCCCGGATAACGTTCGGAGTGACGAATATGTACGAAAGGGTATAGTACCAGAAAGGCCGTTTACCAAAAAGGCCTTCCCAAAAAGGCCGCACCAAAAAGGCTGCATAAGTGAACCAAAAAGGCCTCACAGTATACCAGAAAGGCCATGCAAGATTTTGTATTATAATTGAATAGTTATGCTGAATATAATTACCACATCTATAAGATAGTCATAACATGTTTATGAGTCTACTTAAAAGCCGTTTAATTTATAATCAAAGTCGGCAAGATGGCAATATTAAATATGTATACACGTAATTTAATGTAGATTTTAAAATGATATAATGTGAGATTATATTTCACTAAAAAGCATACTCAAATAAGTCTAGCTGTTTGTATTACATAGTAAAACTCTGGATCATACTGCCAGGCAAAGGTCGGTCATGTGTACGGTGTTGTGGTGGAGTAATGTTCATGTCTAAAGAAAAGTTCATGCATGTATATTATATTACGTAGTTCAAATTCTGTTGTATTGTGTCACGTTCACTGTATATTCTCTGCAGTTTTTGTTGTAAATGTATTTTTCGCAATAAAGAAAATAAAAAAAGTTCATAGATGTATATTGTCTTATGTAGTTCAAATTGTGTTGTATTTTGTTACGTTCACTGTATATTCTCTGTAATTTTTGTTGTAAATGTATCTTTTGTTATAAAGAAAAAACTTTACATACATATTTTATTTCGTACTCCATTTTGATTTAATAAAAAATAGAATTCACATGTTAAACAATATTATAACTGTATATTTTGTTATATAAATTGTGTTACCGTGCTTGTACATTGGCTATATATATCGTAAATGTATATTTAAACATAAACAACAAATAAACAAATGATAAACTTTATACCTGTTGTATGACTTATTCCATTTTGATTTATGTGCATTTGTTTATAAACACAATTTAAAACCTAAAATAACAACAAATGCATTAAGGCCTTTTTGGTTCATTTTTGGCCTTTTTGGTACGCTTTGAGGTTTCTGGACCTAAACCTACGAAAGAAGGCGATATTGCACGAAGTTCATAAGGTTACAATATACTAAATCTTTTTGGAGTGCAATGCTATACTCTCTAAAGACATAAACATCATTTATTTGAAGACACGGTTTTCTGTAGGGTCACTTGCCATGACTTTATTTTAGTATATTTCTGTGTGCATGTGGCAGGGAAAACATTGTTGTTTACTAGAAATTCACTCTTTTATCTGAAGATTGAAGACTACATAAGACTTTGACAGATGGCGGGAAACCCTCATGAACTGGATAGAAGCCGGTAAATAGATGGCTGTAAAACAGTGACTTTTGATTCGTGGCGAGTTCTTTCTTACATACCGCGTGACCTATCTTTTTTATTCTTTAAATCAATTGGGCTTGGAATGCTCTTTAAGAAAAGGGATGGTTATGGGGGTCTCTATGCGCAAAAGTTTGACTTTATTTTTTGTTGAAGTTATTGCTTTCACATTGAATTTGTGTAGGAAATCTTTTATTATATTGTGACCATAAGAGTGCTAAAGGTTACAGTATACTAAATGACCGCTTCATGTTGAGCTGTACTCTCTAAAAAAATATCATAGTTGACAGGAAGGCATGTTTTACACTTTTTACTATTATTCGGGTGTTATCTTTCGGAGATAATGGTAGGGCATGAATAGGTGTTCACTACTGAATCCCTGAAATATGATAAACTTGAAGACTATGGTAAACCATTGCACTAGAAAAGGTTACATTCCACTAAGAAACGGCCGAAAAAAAAGTTGCAAAAACAGTCGATTTTGATTTGTGTCAAGTTCTTTCTTGCATTGTACATGACAAATCTATTTTATTGCACAAATCGATTCCGATTAGAATGGTCTTTAAGAAAAGGTAGGTTATGGGGGTCTCTATGTGCAAAATGTTGCTTTTATTTTCGCTCAAAGTTGTCGCTTTTACATTGAATTATATAGGGAAACTATTTAGTATATTATGACCAAAAACAATTCTTCTTACTGTCTCCGTAGACACTCGTATATTTTCGGCCTAGACCGTCAAGAGAGGAACTTATTCTCGCATAAATATGCAAACAATAATAAAAACTATGTCGTACCCAATGCTTAGCAATTTTGCTTCAATAATATTTTTTACACGTTTTATGACACTTTCATGTTATATAGTGATGTTCTGTATTTACAATGCGGGTTATTGAGATCTGCGAAGAACTTCTTTGCAAGGACCAATTTGTTTGTATAGGTCCCTCTTCTTTGATTGCGCATAAATGACCGACAAGTGGTAAATCGGACTTTTGGGAATTCATTCATTCGTGGATGTTTTGGCAGCCAGCCAATTCTGACTGTTTCAGAAATTTGTATCATTACTATGGCCTTAGGGCTTCGCCCCAGGCCAAAAACATAAACCATAGTAAGCGAAATATGAAGTTCAAATTCGCTTCGCGTTTCACGAATATGAAGCGACATTCTACATGCAGCATAATTTTCGCGCGTTTTTTAGTACAACGGATTGTGAATGCAATATATGCGTAAGTTATATCGCGATTATATAGAATTAACAACTCGTTTAAATCTATCGAATTTGGTCTGATTGCAGGGTCCGCTGGACATTTGACATCGGACAAGTTGACTTGAAGAGTCGACTGTTTGTAAAGTCATGAAGATGATCAAATAGCAGGGCACATACGAAATACTGAATCATGACGTAACCTAGAACCCATGGATCGATATATTGTCGAATGATGTAAGGTGACAACATTACTTCGAAGTCGAAACCTAGTGACACATTTTGGCGTGCCGGTATATCAAGCATTTTTGAAGAACAACTAGATCAACACATTAAACAATATTCCAGAGAAACAGTGTAGCAACTAGTATGCACCATGCATATTTATATGTAAACATTATCTAAAGATATATTATTAAATATTATTAACATCTGATTTGTCTTCTGTAATGGTAAAGTTGTTTATATCAACCGATTGAATTTTCAGCATGTATACACATTCCCAGCATTCCTCAATATGCGACATGCGCGTCGTTGTCATTTCCGGTCCTTTATCTTTCCTTCTACAGAACCTCTTCCTCTATTGCCTTTTGCGAGTCCAAGATTGTGCAGTAACCTTTCCTCTAAAGGTCCTTTCTTATCTAGAAGGGTTATATTCTGATACCCGCTGCCTTTGTCAGTTATTGGTTTAAGGTCAGCGTCATAACCTCTGTGGTGTCTCTCTCCATTTACAGATTTGAGGTCTTATCTCTCCAGCTCTTTCTTGTACTTTATAGACCCTTTCAGTTATTGCCGGTTTTTAATTATCTCCGTTGTGTGACGTCATGCGAGGATTATCGAGTGTATCGATTGTAAACGAGAACAGAGATCTGTTAGAAAATGTTTTTTCAACGATGTAATTGGACTGAACATATGTGTGAAAAGATTTGTACTTACATAATTGTTAATAATGTATTATTTTCTAATGAATTTTTATATTCGGTTTATACTGCTGATAAAACAGTGGTATTGTTCATCAGAGAACGTAATCAGGAGACTAAATACTGAAAATCCCACAACACAAAATAACTAAATAAGCCGTATTATTTCATATAGTAAGACCTTTATAAATGATGTTTAAAAAAATAAGGATCACAATTTTAAGTGGTGTGGATAGTGTTGTTGTTTATCAGCGATCGAACGTGTAAGAGATGCATTTAATCAATTGTAAAACAAAGCCCTAAAAAGCGGAATACATAACAATTGTTAAATTTTATCATTTTCTTTTCCATTGAATGGATTTTCGTTCGTTTACATTGAATGACAAGATTAATAAATTTTAGCATACATACGGAAAAGAACTTTTCATATTATGCAAATTGAACTGTCTTTGCATGTATATTGAAATCTCTTTACTAATGATAAGGAGTGATACAAATCTAGCATTTTATGATCAATTTATCTATATATTTAATGTAGTTAACGCAAGTATTGTTTACCCTATTGTGATTGCTAGTTTTCATGATGGTGTTTCGTACACTGCAATAACGTACTTGAAATCTATACACGTAATAGCGGAGTTTACATTTGCAGGTACCAGTTAAATACCTCAATTGCGTAGCAGTTAAATTGCACAATATTTAAAATTGATTTATAGCTATTAAACACTGTATTATTATGATTAAACTAATATATATACACTAGCTCCTGTAAATCCATTTCCGATAAAGTCTTCATTTTTTTTAATGTTAAAATATTTTATTGAAGCAAATGTTTAGTATTTTGGCTATAACATTTGGCTAAAATGACTGCTTAATATGCCATGGGGGATGACATGGGGGTATCATATATTGTGATTAATCACCAGACACTAGGCTGCAACATGTGGTTTATGCAGGGACCCAAGTATACGTCCCTGGGTTATTGACACCTTGTTTTCTTTGTAATTGTCTGCGCAGTATCCGATCATAACGAGATAATCGAATTGTGATGAACAAAGGTGCAATAAAACAATGGGATAAAAATGCTGCAACAAAGAGTGTCAACATTGGTGTTAACAATTAAATCAAACAATTACATAAGTCAAGAGAATTTATTTTATGTGTAACAAGGTAAGTTTTTTTTTCAGACAAATAAAGGTTCAAATCAGGTACAATGTGTTGCGTACATAAAATCGATCTATTTGTTATTTGTTTTCATCATTTACGATTACTTGTTTTCATTCGTTAAATTTAATTTATTCTGAAATTAGTTCAATTGATGAGAATTTTTTATTACAAAAATGTTCGCGAAGAAGTGCCAAGTATGGAGTTTTTTTGTCATAACCACATACCGAGCTCTTACATTGTGTTCTACTCCCGAGTTCGTTGTTAGTAAAAACAAAAAATGAAAACAGTATAATCGTTTCAAAAATGCATTTCCTTGCATGCAAATGGTTTATTCAGACATAACTAGTAAACTTGTATATGATATTTTGCATTATTATCATTACAAACGATGATTTTGTCAACCTTCCCTATATGCGCTTATATGAATTCCACCTCTTTTTGCCAACCAGTGGGCGGAGTCTAAACTTTGCAGGTGGGGTGAATTGACACTTCAATTCCAATTTTCAATGATAAAGGTCCAAGTGGTAAAAAGCGCTCAAATCATATGCAAATGATCAATACCATTAAAATATAAATGTTCGGCGCTTTTTTCAATATTTGGCATTTTAATTAAATATTCACGTTTAAAGTTTAGCGGTAACAGTACGGGATTTGTCTTGCGACACACAGGGTTATTTAACGGAATGTTTAATGTATTTTCACGCTTCAACGTACAAAAATGAAATATGCAAAAAGCGATAGCTTTAATGGGCGTCAATATAATAAAAAATGAAATATTTGTGCAATTAACGCATATTTAGTGCAAGAGACATTGATATTATCAGCGACTCTGTACAATTTTCCCTCTGGCGGATTTTGTATCATTTAATTACATCACATCCGGGTAAGGGACACAACTCATACACTAGTATATGCGAATAACTGAAAGGGTCTATAGCTTGATCTTTACAGGGCTGTGCTTTCTCGGTTGTTAATTTAGACTGGGGATTGTGAAAGCCACCTCTATTGCTGGATCAGGTTGTTTTACGCATTACGAATTTCTAGCGTCTCGTATGGTGAGTTGGTTTAAGCAAGATGTATTTAGCTATTCGTAGACAGCATGTTAGTAAAGGGTTGTCACCAATCGACCGCCCCCGGTTTTAACCGGCGTTTTTTACCGGTTAAAACCGCCTCGGTCAATACTCCTGAAGTGGTCATTACTGGTCAATACTGGTCGATCGAACTGTACCCCCAATTTTAATTTATATTCCAAGCCTAATTAAACAAAATTGATAATATAAATTAAACAGACATGTTGCAAATAATGTCTTAAGCTATTAATACCCACAATTTTATACCTGTTCATGCAATTTGTAGGCCAATCTCTCAAAATTTTGCGAATAAGTCAAAGTTGGTCAATTGGATTTTTCTGGTTGATTGAACGTTTTTTTCAATTCTAATGAATTATGATGCTCAGATAATTCTGTGCTTGATTCAATAAGAACCTGTCAATTACTGTGTATGAGTTGTTCCTCATACCCCATTGTCTCCAGTTAAGTCTTCTAACAGTCTTCTCACCTATACAGGTTGGGGCACCCAAAACTGACAATAGGGCCTTAAATGGCACCTTCTCGACACGATCCTTACTTGTCATGCATTCTTGCATTGATTTCTTTAAATACTTTTTAAACAAAATAGTGATTTATTTTTTTATTTTTTATTGATAAAAGAATAAACAAGCGGGCCCGAAAAGCCCAAAGTCGCTCACCTGAGATAACAAGATATTATTGGGACAAATTTTCTGACCAAGTTTCACGAAGATCAGAAAATGAATTTGACCTCTAGAGTGTTAACAAGGTTTAACTATAGCCATATAAGGAAAAATGCCCCGCCCCCTGGCAGCCATGTTTTTCAACCAACCGGCATCATTTTTTAACTCATCCATGATATTATCGGGATGAATCTTCTGACCAAGTTTCATGAAGATCGGACAGTAAATGTGGCCTCTAGAGTGTTAACAAGATTTTACTATAGCCATATAAGGAAAAATGCCCCGCCCCATGGAAGCCATTTTTTTCAAGCAAACATAATTATTTTCAAACTCATCCAAGTTATCATTGAGACCAAACTTCTGACCAAATTTCATGAAGATTAGACAATAAATGTGGCCTCTAGAGTGTTAACAAGGTTTTACTATAGCCATATATAGCCATATAAGGAAAAATGCCCCGCCCCTGGTGGCCATCTTTTTAAAGCTACCAAAACCATTTTCGAAGTCATCCAAGATATCATTGGGACAAATCTTCTGACCAAGTTTCATGATGATCGGAACATAAATGTGACCTCTAGTTGTTAACAAGGTTTTACTATAGCCATATAAGGAAAATAGCTCCGCCCCTGTGGTGGCCATGTTTTTCAACCAACCGGCATCATGTTTAAACTCGTCCAAGATATTATTGGGATAAATCTTTTGACCAAGTTTCATGAAGATCGGACTATATATGTGGCCTCTAGAGTGTTAACAAGATTTTAATAAAGCCTTATATAGCCATATAAGGAAAAATGCCCCGCCCCTTGGCAGCCATGTTTTTCAAGCAAACGTTACCATTTTCGAACTCATCCAAGATATGATTAAGACGAATCTTCTGACCATATTTCATTAAGATTGGACAATAAATGTGGCCTCTAGAGTGTTAACAAGGTTTTACTATGGCCATATAAGGAAAAATGCCCCGCCCTCCTGGCGGCCATGTGTTTCAACCAACCGGCATCATTTTCAAACTTGTCCAAGATATTATTGGGATGAATCTTCTGACCAAGTTTCATTAAGATTGGACAATAATTGTGGACTCTAGAGTGTTAACAAGATTTTACTATAGCCATATATAGCCATATTAGGAAAAATGCCCCGCCCCTTGGCAGCCATGTTTTTCAAGCAAAGGTTACTATTTTTGAACTCATCAAAGATATCAGTGGGACAAATCTTCTGAGCAAGTGTCATGAAGATCGGAAAATAAATGTGGCCTCTAGAGTGTTAACAAGGTTTTACTATAGCCATATAAGGAAAAATGCCCCGCCCCCTGGCGGCCATGTTTTTCAACCAACTGGCATCATTTTCAAACTTTTCCAACATATTATTGGGATAAATCTTCTGACCAAGTTTCATGAAGATCAGACAATAAATGTGGCCTTTAGAGTGTTAACAAGATTTCACTATAGCCATAAATAGCCATATAAGGAAAAATGCCCCGCCCCTTGGCAGCCATGTTTTTCAAGCAAACGTAACCATTTTTTAATTCATCCAAGATATCCATGAAACCAATCTTGTGACCAAATTTCATGAAGATTGGACAATAAATGTGGCCTCTAGAGAATTAACAAGTCAAATGTTGACGCCGCACAACGCACGACGCACGACGGACGACGGACAAAAGGCGATCACAAAAGCTCACTATGAGCACGTTGTGCTCAGGTGAGCTAAGAAAATTATAAGAAATAATTATTAAAAGAAAAAAATAATTCAAAAGAAGAGTAGACCCACAATTGGAAAACATTATTTGTTGGCAAAATCAAGAACTTTGATTGCTTATTCATTTGAATACCAATTGAACTTTTTAATATGACAGGGAAAAACCATCTTAATACAGAAAGGAAACAAGTTAGAAGTTACTATTAAATTAATAGCAAGTACAATGTAATCCTCTTTTTGTGCGAGTGATATGAAATCGCCTAAGGGCAGATTTGCTTAATTGACATGCCGCCGCCTGTCAATCAAGTTCTTTTCTAAGAACTGATCTACCAATCAGCGATCGATTAATCGGGCGCGTTAGTTAGCAACGAACTGTCCGCCATTTTCTAGACAAGCTATGTATAGGTTCACTTTTACTTTAGCGAGTTTCTTTTGTTTTCCTCTTAAAAAAAGTAGATTAAAAATGGTTAAACGGTGTCGATGGGGACTATGTAACTCGGACAATCGATATCCTGAAAGATTAGTTGGTGACATTTAATTTATATCGTTTCCAAAGCCGAAAAGAGATCTTGAGAAGTGTAAGAGATGTATAAATGCATGTGGTCGTCACCACGAACAACTGAACGTCAACACTGTCAAAGACAATTGTAATATATTTTTATCGGATATACTAGCAGATTTAAATAGTTTATGTTATCGATCTGATTATTACATAATATTTCACGTTTTTTTAAAATAGTTTTATCAGTTACTAGGTCATTAATATACAGAAGCGAGGTTCATCTGCATTACTTAAAGAGAAATTAAACCCAGCATGAAGCCTAATTTGTGCTGTGTTTTATTACTCTGATAGTAATGCACTTTATTGCCATTATACATGTTATTAGAAGGTGACGCGTGATATATTATATTAATAACGGTATCTTCACATGTGCCGACAAGTGATGTCACCAATGAACGCTTTTAATCCACCTTTGAGATCGAATGCCTAGTTCTCATTTTTTTTCAACGAGTTTCGTTTGATTTGTTCGAAAAAAAAAGCGGAAATAAAATAAGGCAAAAACGGTGTGAATAGGTTTTATGTAACTCTGACATTCGGTATCCATAAGTTAGATCAATAAAATATATACCATTTTAAACGCGGAAATGCGGTCTTGACAAGAGCAAGTGGAAGCTTCACTGTGTAGAATTACCGAGATCACCCTAATGGAGCATTCATTTATTAAAAAAAACTGGAAATGTTATGTTAGAAATATTATTCAAATAACTACGCATTATTAAGTATGAATTATATCACGTGTGCTTGTAGAATAATAGAGAAGATTGGTACCAACTTTGCGTTAACTTAACGAAATCCCCGTTATAAATCGAACTTTGTGTGTGTCAGAAACAAGTGAAAACGATTATATGTTTCTATTTTAATAGAATCGAATCGATACATGCCACATAATACGATTTATTATTACTGATATAACCAATAAATGCCGAACTTGGGAGAAGTCGGTACCTGCGCCAGCGTCTGATACAGGTAGATTTACTGAATTCCCCTTCATACAGCGCTACTTTATATATGACAATGACCAAACTTATTGTGCTGTCTTGCACTTTCAACTATAGTGATTGATAAATGTCCCATAAGCAATGTTTAATATTATTAATATCACTTTTATACGTAATAATATGTGGGATTTTGGTACACTCGGTGTCAGAAAGCGTGTAAAACTTCACCGAAATCCCAGTTTAAAGCGCTATTTCGTGTCAAATAAACGAGTGGAAATGTTTCGTAAATAACATGGGTAAATGCCGTTGAAGAAGTGTTAATTTATTGCTAATACCAACATCACACGTAATAACAGGTTCGATTTCGGTCAGCGCGCAAGCGTTTGAGAGCGTTATTCATGTACCGAAAAACCCGTTATAATTAGCTGATGTTCTCTATTAACGTATATTTTTTGCATTCGCAGAATAACTAAATGACACAAACCCCTTATACAAGTGTCATATGGTGTCAAAAAGTCCATAAAAATAATCCGGAATATGGCGTTAATCTACATGCAGTATATAGGCAATGAAGCCATGTTGGTGTAAGCTTGTCTAGGTTTGCTACCCGCTGAGCCACGTGATTAAGTGGGCGGAGCGATCATATATAAGGCGTCATGTCAATTGTCAATATCAGAGACATAACACTGCATGCATTTTATTACCAACTAAGAGGCCAGATTTATAACCCTAGAATACACAAGAGTTCTGTTTGTCCACCTGCTTATCAAAGAGATATATCAATAGATAAGTGAAATGCTATGGTTCGTACAATAGTAATAATACTTTAGTAACAGATGTGATACACTGAGATAAATATATTGCCTAAGTCCTTATGTATTTGAGGCTGTTTCCATAAATAATAAAGAAGTAACTTTTTACAGCTTTAATTATTTTTTTTTACAATAAATAACTCAGAAAAAAGTTTATCAATTACATAATAATTATTGATTTAATATAAAACGGCTCCTTTGTAATGTTTAAATGCTACAATTTTCAATCGACCAGTATTGACCAGTAAAGACCAGTAACGACCAGTATTGACCGGTTTTAACCGGGTATTGACCGCCGGCCCGGTCAATACACAATTAACCGGTCAATATGCCAACCCTGTGTTAGCAATATAATACAATACAAAATTACATTCTTCTTTGGACACAATATGCTGAACAAAAGGGCTGCAAAGTGCAAAATTTACAGAAGTGAGAAAAAACTCGAGGCTTATGCTATGTCTCTCTTCTGTCAGTTGGAAGTGATGCTGATAAGGTGTACACAAATAAGCATGCAACTATAATGTACATAAATTTTAAAACAATGACAAGTGTAGAATATAAGTCGATATAAACATTTAAAAAAAGAATGAGAAAATGTTATTTGATCTTACTTAAAAAAATATAACACGTAGATCTCATGAATACTTCGTACTTCAGACGCTGAACGAAGCCAGTCTCGCGTTCGCTCGTAAATGCTCGGATATCGTGGCGGGAAATGAACATGGAATATATTGTCGCACACAAAATAAAAACGAGCATTTTGTATCTCGTTGGATCTATCTTACGATACCACATATAGCGTTGAAATTATGGCTTTTGCTATAAGGATAAGTTAACTTTATTTATCGAAATATTTTGCGATCTATTCGTTGATTTTGAATATTTAATAATAATACTTCAAATCGATTAAGATGTATTTGTGAAGAATTGTTCAAAGACATTCACTTAGTAGGGAGATTGGTCTGTAGTTACATACATCCCGAGGATATGACTTTTTGTTAATCGCACACACATTTGCTTCTTTCCAGCTCCGTGGAACCATACCAGTACTGACTAAAAAAATGAAAAGATTTTGTGGACCTGCAATCTCAGCTGGAATTTCTTTTAATACTATTCTATATAATTGGTTTGGTCTTGAGGGCTTTACAGTTTTCATAACTTTTGTAGAATCAAAGACAGCTTGGCGGGAATCTTCTAAGACGGGACAGTCTGAATCGTGTGAGTTTAGGATGTGCGTATGTGTATTAGGAATCATAAGATAACATTGAGATGAAAAGGAGGAATTTAGGATATTTGCTTCATCAATGGATGACTCAAATATAGTACCATTATGAATTAAGGGAGGCAACTCGTTATGTGCGGTGCATTTATTTGTTAAGTTTTAATGACTTACCAGAAGTCGGGTGATGAGTGTTGTTGTTTGCGTATTATGTACGCAATGTTATCAAAGTAGAGTGTTTTGCTGATCTGACCAGATAATTTACAAGATTACGTTGGTGGCGATACATGTGTCTATGGCTGTCCAAATTCGAAGCCTTGGCTCTTTTGTATGCACGTTAACGGGGTTTTATTTCCTTTCGTCAGATTTGATGTAACCGTGGAGGATCAGCTGTTATTATTGTAACAATTTTGGATGAGATTGTTTTGTCACATAATGAGATAAGTTGACGTGTGAAATTTTAGGTTTATATGCCAATTATAGTGAGTTGATATGATCCCTCTAGGTATTGTTTCCTTTGCGTTCCGTACTATCTTTTTCAACTTACTTCGTTCTGTTTTGCATCAGTCCGGATGCTAAAGCATCCCATTTAGCATTTTGTACTTCCATATTTTGGGGGAAGGACGAGCTTGATGAGATGCTGCCACATTAGGTAAGTATGACACATCTATGGTTAATTCCTCCTAACTGCGACCCGACAGTTCTACTGATAATTGTATATACATTGCTGTGCATATGGCAATGTCTGGGTTTGTAGAATGCAATCGATGGGCGTAGAATGTGGAAATACTTCAGCAAGTGAATATGAATCAGTATACTTATTCTACACAAACTATACCAGATATATTTAACACTGGCAATTTATGTTCAATAACATCGAGCCTACGTTTTGTTATGATATATTGGGACATGCAGTCGATTTAAAACTGATCAATAAAAGGTAGAATAGAACAAATCAATTGCCCGTTTATTCGATGCGAAAAACAACCGTGATATACAAGTTTCATTTAATTGAAGAGCCAGAAGAAGATCCTAATGTTATTTGTGTAATTTAAAAAGTTGCAATACATAACATTTATGTTTTGTTACATCACTGGAATTTAAAGAATTAAAACAAAACATACGACATAATTTCAAAATAATTACAACATTTAAAATAAAATAAATTATAGATTGATGAATATAATTTAAAAAAATACAAGAACTGAAAAAATGACATTAACATAAAAGTAATGATAACATTAGTTCAAGCATTTTGAAAATACTGGATACAAGACATAGTCTATTTCATGGACACTAAATTTTTCGATAGTGATTATTTTTCTTTGGTAAAAATACAGTATTTTTCTGTAATAAAAATGGTAGTTTATTTTATTTTATTATTGGAGATATCATTATTGTTAAAGTATTTTTTGTTGTATTTTTTTTGTTGTTGTCATTATCATTACTATTATAACAATGTATATTTATAAGCAGGCAATTTTTTAAGGCGCTAATATACATCACTGGTGTTTCGATGTTGTGACGTCATTCCAGTATATTTTCTTTTTGAACTGAATATACAATTGTTTTTTGTGAGTAACAACATGAAATTGTGGTCCATTCATAAAATTAAACATTAAAAAAGCATTGAATTGTGTCTAATCACGAAAAAAATATGTATATGTTCAAAACATTTTCATGTATATATAAGATGTTCAGTTGTAAGCTCTAACAACTACATTTTTTAACATCGTTTATTAAATGTAAATGTTTTTTATTTGCTTTTAAAGGCAAGCATATACCGCTCTAAACCGATTGATATGCTACTATCATTGGTTAATATGAATGCATTGTTAAACATCTGTATATGAGAAGTATCATTGACGTAAAAACATAGACGTGAAATCGTTCTTTTTTTAAAAACTGCATAACTGCCGTTTGTTTTCTGAACACGATCTCTGAGTATGTGTGCTCAGAAAATCAGCTTACCTACATATACATAGTTTTTTTCTAATACAAAGGTATTAAGAAAACTCACTAGGTCCAGGATTGATAAACCTTTTTTGAATTCATGAAAAAGATTGCAAAATGTATTGAAGCTGAAGCAGATTAATCTTGTTTACTTTAATATATAGGCACACAATTTACCTGTATGTAAGGCTGTTCTCAGTTTACAATTATGTGCAGACCCGCGTACTGTCTTACAGACAATTTAAAATGAGCGTTTCTTCCCTCCCAGTATCAACGTGTTTTACACTCACCAATATTTCCGTATTTCCAAACATAAATGACACCTCCTTTTCCTGATTGCTGAATGATACACTTTCTGGGTTCTCTATCATTAACGTTCCAAGGTACTCACAGTCAGCACCCGTCGTGTATTTAGGATTCTCCAATACTGATCTGTACACAGAAATCAGAGAAACATTAGCCATTGGTGTTATATAATGGGTTACGCAATGGTCTGCAGGAATGCCTTCATTTGCCCGAACAAAAGGTTGGAAGCAGTTTTTTACTTTCTTTATTCCATTCATTATCACCAGTTTTTCTTTGGGATGCATTCGCTCATCAAATTTATCGTACACTTCAATGCCGTAAGTGTATTTCAATACACGTGATGTAAAAATATAAGGCCTCTGTCCGAAAATTACAGCGCCTTTAACAACAGCCAATCCAGCTTCGTCAGGGACAATAATATTTATCCCAGTGAGTTCTTCTTTAAGCCTGTTTTGAACATATAGGGATTCTGCAAACCCGCCGACAAGCATAATTGTGCGAACATCTGCAATATTTTCTTGAATCAACAGGTTTTTAATGTGTGTAAGAAGAGGTCTAACTGTAGTCTCAAACCAGCCTTTAACAATTAATGAATCAATGCGCAGTTTGTCGGCTCTAAATGCCTCTGTGTTTCCAGAAGTACTGTTTTCTTTTTGTCTTTTGCGTGCAATTTGAATCAGCGAACTTGGAATACGCACAGTAGTGAGGCGATTGGTACTTATAGGATCAGATCTCTTTTTGTTTTCAAATTCTCTGATCAACGTGTAATAATCTTCTAGATCTGTCTTACGTAATTCTTCTAAAACACCTTTTCCCAGAACATCTTCGAGGTATTCGAAAAACTTTTCATCCACTTTGACTCCACCCCATGCGCCTCCTGTTGGTTGGTGTATAACCTTTACGTCACCTTCCGGTTGTCGTTCATGCACGGTTATGTCTGCCGTTCCTCCTGAGAAAATAGGACAAGGAATACACATAGAAATAACTCTAAAGTCTCGGTTCACGAATACAGCGTAATTATAAATATCATTACTTTAAGATTATTATATGCTTTTTAAAGTAATGATAATGTTATTGAGGGTTGATGCATAGTAACTGTAACAAAAAAATGTGTATATGGTACCTGTTCGTTATATTAATCTATATATAAATCATTGTATGTTATTTGACATTCTCGAAAATCAATTATATATTTTAAAAAAGATATGCAAGAACAAAAATCTTCTAAATCTCGTTGCAACTGCACAATCTACCTTTTTTATCTTAAACTTAATTTTGAAAAAATTATAAAATTAAAATGAAACAAGAGATGTGTTTGTCAGAAACACAATGCCCCTCCTGCGCCGCTTTGAAGCCATATATTTGACCTTTGACCTTGAAGAATGACCTTGACCTTTCACCACTCAAAATGTGCAGCTCCATGAGATACACATGCATGCCAAATATCAAGTTGCTATCTTCAATATTGCACAAGTTATGACCAAGGTTAAAGTTTTGGGACAGAATGCCAGAGTGACAGAATGCCAGAGTGACAGAATGCCAGAATGACATACAGACAGGCCAAAAACAATATACCCCCGATCATTCGATCCGGGGGCATAAAAAAGAATTAAGCGAATCCTATCGGAAACTCAACCTGGAATAAAAATAAGTTTTAGGTCGGTACCAACAATTAGGATTGATCAGATATGGAGAAGCAAACAACATTTCGCCTTCAAACTTGTATTCATCTTATTTTAATCACATAGTAAATACCGTTATAAATATACTTCATTTAATTAAGTGTAAATGAAAGTAATGTGTGTATTCTATACAAGCCGCCAAAAGGATTTGAAAGAAACCAAACAATGCATGCATTAAAATATTAAAAATCAAGATAAACACACATATATTTCACTAATCATTCATGTAAAAGTATATAATGGTATACCTCCTAAGTCAACCACAATGTACTTGGAACCAATCAACTGAAGAACACCACTTCTACAGTGTCGAACACACCACAAGGCCGCAACCTCTGATTCAAACGCCAGCAGTAGTCTGTCATTGTTGATACCAGCCTGCCAAGCAAATAACGTTAACATATTATTACAAATAACCGCTCCTAAAATGCTTAAAGTAACATACATACTCAAAAACAACGAATATTTCGAAAACTATTTCGTAAAATAGCGTTGAATTTTGGCTATTTTTTATAAGGAACATTTTTTTCTTATGTGTTTACTTAATGCTCAAAATATTGTACGAAATATTCGTTGATTTTGAGTGTTTGTGGGCTTTTAAGCAGATTCTTTTGTTAACAACGAAAGTGTCGCTTGCGACGTTATGAATATAACATAATTAGATATGACGAAAATTATTCTCCCTTGCTTGCGGAAAAGAGAAATTAATAAAATGTCAAAAGTATCAAGTATTTCTCAAATATTGACAATATTTTTTGGTTACTAATGTTTAAAGTTACCGGTCGATATCAACATGGCCGAACATTAAACAATTTAATAAATTTTAAACGGAAATTTTCTCTGTAAACCTGTTTACTTTGTTCACATCCTTCTTGGGGGAAAATGATAAACAATAAGATATTTTCCATTGATCGTTATGTCTAAATTTCAAGCAAGGTCTTTCTGGCGAGCTTGAAGAAGCTCTGGCATAGCTGAACAGTCACGAACCAATGAACCCTTAACCTCAGTTGAGTAGATCAGTCAGCCATTCTGTATATCTGTCTGGAGATGGAAGAGTAATGCATGGGTATTGGCGTGGACAAATACACCTGCTTCATTTCAGAGGAAACAGAAACAGCATTTTATATCAAGAGGAGAAATTGCACCTTCTATGGTCGCCATATAAAGGCATTTTGGTAAAGCCGGACATGGCTTATACTACAGACTGGAAATGTCAGCAACATCTAATTCTGTATATGTTTACGCCACTTTTCTTGGGTACCGACGTTTCTATTGTTTTGATAAGAAGTCTCTAAATATATGATCGGTTGGGTGACACGTTTTGCTCAATAGAATTGATCTAATCTGTTTTCAATAGTTAAATACGAGTTGTAGCATCTTAATGACAATGCCTATAATAATTGTGATCTGGTAAAAATACACACGTTAACGAGTGCGCTGTTGTTTAAAATACCAGCGTTACTTACAATCCTGAATAAAGTTAACTTGTGATCATAATGATGATCCTGAAGATGATGATTATGATAATAATTATACACACAATACTTGTAATGCAAAAAGAAGCAGGACTAATTGGAAACACGAGAGTAAGTGTATAACTTAAACTAATAATTATGTGTTTTAGTAGTGGTTGTGTAGTATAAGTAATATCATTAATTTATAGTTATAAGCAGCATACTTAGAATTGCAATTGAAAGTGCTCACATTTTGCCAAGATTTCCTTAAGTTTGTAACTAATATAGTTAGTTATTGGCTATCTTGACGATGTAAAGATAATGATGTTTTCAAACAATATTCAGATAGTTTGACACGTATTGCTGGACAGACCGCGGTCCGCCTAAGGCGATATTATCCCAACTACACAACTATTGGCTAACGTTAGCCCAAGGCTAAATTGTATGATATCATGTCATCATTTAGTTTAAATTTTTATTGATTAACAAATACAATTCAGCATTTTATTTATTTAATATTTTTACAGAATATATGAAATACTGAAATGTATAAATTGACCTTATGATGCATTTATCGTTGATTACAACGTCTTGCATAATCCCATCAACGTTTCATTCGGTTTAGATAACCCACCCATCTGATATCCTATTCCATACCCCGATGATCCACATGCAAAATTAAATACACTTAAAGTTGTAATATAACAATACAATGTTTTGGTCTTTATGATATCTTTGTATAGTCTATGGGGAATAAGCTTTATTAATGCATGAACGGCATTTGTGACATATGTAACTATGCGACTTCGTTACAATTTCTATTATGGTAAAACTGCTTACTTCAGCAGCGGCCTCTCCCATGAACTGCTTAGCCGCAACATCCCATATAGCCGGTACAGTAAGAACATAAAGAATGTTGCTTTCTTGAATTTCACTTATTTGACGCTGAATAGCAACTAGTAGGTGTTGTCTTAAATACTTGATCGACATGGCAAAAATAGATAACGCTGGAAAACGCTTTCCTTCAATGTCTTCCACATCCGTATACCGGGAAAGATCCTACAGGGAATTATTTAATATCAATCACCTGACAAAAGAAGCTAACGAACATTAAAGACAATTTTAATATTTTCTAGCAAAAGATGACATGAACCTTTTTATTATTTTAACATTATACATACAAAAAGAAATAAATACTTAGTTTTAAATTGTATTGTACCGCTCATTGATCAATTAGTATGTTTTAACATACAAAGTATTACTGTTTTTTATGTACGTTACCTTATTATTATGTAGAATCATTTTGAACCGTCTATACAGCCTCCAACCATCATGAACGTTTTCTTCTATCAGGCGGGCAAATTCGTCTCCAGCTACAAATCCAAACGAGTGAAACTTTCCTTGTTTATCTAGAAGAACTGTTGTCGGTGTTTTCAGTGAATTGAGACTTGCGGAAGGGTCGTTTGAACGCCATATGTCATTGGCTTTAATATTCTGCTCGTTGTAGTCATATGAGTAAGCATAGCTACTGTATGTTGTTCCAAAGTCAAACGCAGCAACGACTAAATACTTCTTGTTTGAAAGCTGTGCTTTTGTGATCATGATTTTCTTTGAAATCACGTTTGGTGGAAGCATATTCTTGACCTGAAATGGTTAAATAGTGTTTGCGAATAAAAAAAATCATCATCATCATCATCATCATCATCATCATCATCATCATCATCATCACCATCATCATCATCACCACCACCACCACCATCATCATCATCATCATCATCATCATCATCATCATCATCATCATCATCATCATCATCATCATCATCATCATCATCATCATCATCATCATCATCATCATCATCATCATCATCATCATCATCATCATCATCATCATCATCATCATCATCATCATCATCATAATCATCTTCTTCTTCTTCTTCTTTTTCGTCGTCGTCGTCGTAACAAGCGTCATTATCATCGTTATCATCATTATAACATTATTCTTCATCAGCAGCAGAAGAAGAAACAGCCGAATCAGCATTATCATTGAAATCATCACAGAGTGACACACATCATATGCACATCCATTCCACCACCTTCAATACTGTCTACATTACTTACATTCTTCGCACTATTGTTGGTAGATACAGATTTATGTCCGAACAGCAAGGATCCTTTTACAAAAGTCCATGTGTCTTCACCCGGTGCTAAAACATTAATTCCATGTAGCTTCGTTTTCAACTCGTTTTGAACAAACGTGGAATCAGCAATACCCCCAACAAGTAGCACTGATCCAATTTCCTTCTGATGCGTTTTTACCAAAAGAGCTTTGATATGTTCCACCAAACGTGTAACACCATCTTTAAGCCATTTCAGTAAATCCGAAATACCGATTCGCATCTTGTCTGCCTGTATGGAAGGGACAGGGTGTTTTTAATTAGTGCTCCCGATTGCGATTAGATCTAACGGTAGTCGAAACCGAATGTAAGGCTGTGTCAATAGTACATCAATGTTATGCTTTTTGGCCAGATCATCGATTAAATCAAAATATGACACCTTATCATGTTGACGAAATTTATTTAAAATCCCTTTCCCGAAAATTCGATCAAAGTGTTGTGCAAAATACTGCTCCACCAACATGCCGTCACATGATTCACCACATACATTTTCTACTTTGCCTTCGGGTGATGTCTCAAGCACTGTGATATTAATGATGTCACCTAGCGTACAGAAATAACAATTCAACTGTTTGTGTTATTGATATATGACATTGTTTAATAGAAACAATTTACTGAAAATACCACTGTTTTAAAATCGCTTTGGATGCTGAATCAATAAAATAATATCTTTTTTCACACATTTAAAGGACCATCAAGATAAGTATTTGAGTCACAGCGGCTAGAACCAAACACATAATTTTGTTTGTTTGTTTTATAGGCAAATGAGCTATGTAAAGGAACATAGTTGTACCTACTTTCGTGATTGATTACGATATATCTATGCCCAGGGCATTGAAGTGTTTGACCCTCCTTCACAGCAGTGATACACCATATGACTGCAGCCTCGGATTCAAACGCCAAGTCGACTGCATCTTTATCGATACCCGCCTATGGGATCAAAAATGGTTATGTTTTGCTGACCAAATAGTCTTACTGTTATAGTTGATCGACGATGTTTTGAGTGATATGAAAGACATGGGCATTTAAATGTAACTGCTTGACAGAGATGAACTGTATAACACTACTTGACTATGAAGGTCCAGGTTGCTAAGTAATCGGAACTGGGTAATTTGAATCCAAAAGTAAAAAGACCAGCTGGGTATTGGATATTTCATTTTTATCGCATATCATGCAATTGACGAAAGTAAGTTGGGTATTGGTTATTCGAACGTATACGATGAGCAAGGGACGAAAGGTGGCATACCTAGGTATTGAGTATTCGAATCTTAGCGAATATCAATCTAAGGACGATTATTCATTTTTGTATAGGGTAGCAAATATCGAGCCAAAAGATAGCAAGCCAAAGACCAATGCCGAACTGGATAGTTGGTATTTAAAACGTCAGAGAATATCGAAGCATTGTCATGAACCCAGCAGGGTCATAGTTAGCGAAAACTAAGCTAAACTCAAACACCCAGCTAGGATTAGATATTCAAACAAGCGAATATCGATCCGAGTGACCAATACCCAATACATGTTTTCAAACTGGGTATTGGGTATTCCAACTATTGAAAATATCTAGCCAAGAGCAAATGGCAAGTTGGGTATTGGGTATTCAAAGTTAAGCGATCATCTCGACAGGAGCGAAAACCAAGCTTATATTATATTACCGAGTATTCGGTATTCAAACTATTGCGAATATCTAGCCAAAGTCGAATACCCAGAAGTATATTGGATATGCTAACTTTAAAAAATATCGTCCAAGTGAGTATAGGGTATTCGAACAAGTTCACAAATCGGGCTCAGATTAACTTCTGTGCTGAGCAATTCATATTAAAACTTAAGAAAATACCGGGCCCAGATCGACTTCTCTGCTGAGCTAGGAATCGGGCGTTCAAACATACGATTATATCGAGCCGAGCTCGAAAATATCAGTTGCGCATTGTATATTTAAACTGAAGCGAATTTCTAGCCGAGAAACTATTGATATCGAACCATGATTTTATGCACAGCGTGATCTTGTATATTCGAAAGTTAGTAAATACCGAAGTTGGAACACCAATCTCGGTATTCGACATTCGCATATGGAGAAGGTCGCACCCTAGTTCGGAAATGGCTACTCGAACTATAGCGGAAATCGAGCCAAGGTGGAATAGTCAGCTGGGTTCTAGGTTTTTGGACGCTAGCAAATATCGAACCAGCTTGATACTAGGTATCAAATACTCAAATTGCAAATATCGAGCAAAAGAGGAATACACCTTAGCAGATATTACGCTAGGAGCGAATAGACGCTTGGTATTGGGTGTTTGAAATATTGCGAATATCGCCCCAAGGACGAATACCCAGCTGGGTATTCGGCATTAGACCTTAAGGGAATATCGAGCCAAGGACTAATACCCAGCTGGTTATTGCGAGTTCATGTTAGAACCTTAGTGAATATAAAATATGGGTATTTGTCCTTGGCTCAATAATCGATTAAGTTTGAATACTCGATTCCCAGATAGGCATTCAACTTTGGCCAGGTATTTAATTGCTATCAACAATTCTCATTACCTAGTCAAGTTCATGTATGTTTGACCAATTTTATCTTTGGTTTGATTGTTAAACATGTTATTCCATATCGATAAATGAATCGGTCGAACCAGAGCTTTGTAATTGTAAATGGTAAGCTGTATCCAAATATAGATTACTTCCCTTGAGACACTGTCTTAAAATTCATCGAGGTTTACCATAAATAAAATTTACTCTTTTAAATGTGATTCTCTTATCAATAACAGTATATGAAATATCAACAAAACATTCATCGCGAATAATTTACTGGTTGAACGAGTGCTACATTGTATAATAACAATATATGATTCAATCATTCTGCTCGTGTGTATAGCAACATCGTCTTGCATTAATTGGTGTGTATAGTAACCTCGTTTTCGTTCATATGTTTTCAGATGAAAATTCACGATGCGTAAACTATAAGGATTGTAAAGGTTATATGCAGTTCGCTAAATGGGAATTAAAGTTAATTAATGATTGGTCAATTCTTACAGATGATGTGTTAATGTACATGATCATTGCTAAATATATGTAGTTTTCATAAAAAAAAGTGTGTGTAGTATACACAAATTAAAAATTTGTTCCGTTTAGCACCTGACACTTTTATCCTAACAAAGGCCAACTAATTCAACTGTCAAATATTTTAAGAACCCTCATTTTCAGTGTAGTGAGCTGTAGAAACTTTAAAGTCTGTGACGGTTAACAATACTCAATTTCATTTACAATACCTTCGTGGTTTTGTACTATATTAACTTACCTTTACAGCAGCCTCCAATGTAAACCGTTTGCCAATTTTCCCCCATGTATCAGGTACGGTGATAACGAAGAGGACTGCTGACTCTTCAAACAAGCATGTCATCACATTTCTAATAAGCTTCATAAAACGTCCATGCAAATATTTGATAGCCATTGCGTATATGTCAAGTGCTGGGCAGGTCCGTCCTTCGCAGTCGTTTACAGTGGACTAGAGATACATAATATGTAATATTCAAATGAGAAATTATTATCATAATTAGAACAAAAGAGGAAAAAGCAGGTATTATACATAAAAATAAAAATTAAAATAACAATAATAAATAAAAAAAATAAATAATAACATTATGATAATAACTATTTATAAGTTGTTGTAGTAGCAGTTGTTGTTTATAGTAACAGTATATCTATATATATGTATATTTATTTATTTATTTATATTTGTATAACATCCCCTTTATCAAATGGCTGGATATTATATGTGAACCTAAACTACTTCGAATATGATCATGTGTATTTTGAAGTGCTTCACCTTTGCATATTTCATTTCCGTTTTAAAACGTACGAAGAGTCTCCATCCGTCTTTTTGATTGGTGTCCGTATAGTTAATTTCCGCTTGCCTTCCAAAAGCGTTAAAATGCCCATTCTTATCTACCAAGACACTTGTTGGCTGTCTTAGGATCGCAAAGTCGTTATCAGTATACATTTGGGTTGGTTTGTATCGGAATGAATAGGCGAACCGGGACTCTGTCGCCCCTATATGCAACACTGCCACGACGAGACTCATAGCATCAGACCTGTGAGTACAGTGGTAATACAGATATATTTTAAAGCAATTATGTTCCTTAGTATCTTTCTAATTTAATTTTCTTTATAAAAGTAGGTATAAACCAAAATTATTTCATAAACAAATACGTGACTATATACAAGTTGGACCTCTAATTATGAAAATGGATACATGCACTTGATTAAAAACTTCAAAAACGTTTACAATACGTGGGATTTCAATTTTGTAATGGCCCTTAACATCTTTCAATTGCTAATATCAGATAAATTCAAAGGACTGATAAAAACACAAGAATAAACGGAAACCATGAAACACCAAATTGTTTTCTGAAACAGTATTCACCACAAAACGTGAGGTCCTCATGTTCCTGTATCTTTAAATAGCTTTGGATGTTGATTTAAGAAAATAAAAACAACTAATCCTGGAACAATAAATTGTTATAGTTTTCCATCTGGCTGTGTAAGATCAATATAGAATAAACATCGCAATAAATCAGCCGTGCATTAAATCACGTAACATATTTGAACTATTTGCAGTTTTAAACAATACAATGTATCGCTTTTATTAAACAAGAACATATTTGTAAACGTGTATTTGTTTATTATCACATCCCGTGTCCGCTTGTCACAGTAGTATTAATTAATTATTGCCCTGATGGCAAGGTTATTTCGTTTGAATATGTATGCTTTATAATACATTACTGGTCATACAGAGCAAATCAAATGCAGCTGATAATATGAACAAGTACTACATTTCAAACGTGCTTTTTTTTCAAATATGATTGTAAACATGATAATGTAAATAAAGGCGCTCCATATTCCTACTGAAGGGTTATATATTCACATGAACAACTACTTGTCGCATTTTATTAACTCTAAACTAGCATGGTCGCCAATGTTTCACTAACAGGAAGATGCATACGATCATGCGATTTCGATGGTATCGTTTATAGGTTGGGTTAAACTTATTAAAACGTTTACCAAATATATCCGCTATGTTTTACGCATGTAAACAATGTAAATTGACTTACGTGAACAACCCAATTATCTTAAATTCCTGATTGTATCTAGTTTCGTTTTAGCAGAGCACAGTGCGTTTAATATTCGATTCAACAAACAAAATCAGCCGATCAGTAAGATCAATACAAACATTGTCAGATCAATACAAACGGTAGGCGGTTCGCTCTATATTTTAGCTTGTGTATGCTACCTTGTATTGAACAGAAGTATCTATACGATATCCGAACTTAAGTGGTTATTGTGACCCTGGTATAAATTTGTACTTTAAATATTGGCTGCGCGTGATAAATAGGGACAACTGGTTTTTAAAGTTTTCAAAGTTGTTTTATACTTACCAGTAAAAGCCACACATAGCGTATATATGTTTAATATTTTTAGTACAAACATTACAAATCTACATGCAGCATTTTACATCAGGGGACAATTTCACATGATCATTTATTTGACTTGTACTAAGGAAGCTGAAGTAATGCTGGACTGGTGACGGCGACATGCTGAGAGTAAACGTACTAGAACTTGCAAAACTTCAAATACCTTTACCAACACATATCATGGATGGAAAAAGCTGAAAAGCTAGATCAAAAATGTATTGTTCATATACTATTCCTGAAATTGTCAGAGGGTCATAACTCAAATCATGAGTACAGAACATGCTGATAGTAAGAACACCTTATCTTTGTAATAAAGCTTTCTATACAGTTATATTGACTTCCAGTCAGTGGTTGCTAAAAATAACGCGTTCAAGCAAGAAATGGATTATGCATTATACGATGTTGTTATAAATCTTCATTTACAGGACTCTAAGCAAAACACACTGAAGCGGAAGGTTCTTCCTGAATACAGCCCCCTCATAATCAAAGCTCTGAAGGCATTGCAGTTATTCTCTATTGCATAGCCTTAGAAGGAACTCATTTTTCAAAATTAAGTTATCGCTTTTTAAATCGCAAGTTTAAAATAAACACAACCCATCCAAATTAAGGGAGAGTGTGTCTAAACGCAAATGTCGAAATGTGTGTGCACTGTTTAGCATCCTATCGATGTTATAGAGATAACTTAGACAAAATGGCTACAGCATGCCCCTTTTAAGACTTTTAAAAGTATAGCAAACATGATGACAACTAATAAATATGTCGTCGGAATATCGAATACCATTATGCTACGAATGGAATTTCACGATGGAAATTCCTTTTACAAAACATGAGTTTTTTACTACAACATAAACATTGTAAGATAATTGATGAAAAAATAATAATCTGCATATAATACTTTTTAAATCACGAATAAGGTAGTCATAAAGACAGCGCTGTTGACCTACACTTTACTGTTAATGCATTTCATGTGACCCTAGCAGTTCACATGGCGTTAACCAGACTCTGACCAAACACGGTATAGAACACAAGGGTGTGTGTGATATTTAGTTGTTTTTGATATTCGGTTTAAGCGATTATAAAGCACAAGTTGGTTGCAGTGATCATTGTTTCACTTTTTGCTCGTTGTCAGTTGCAGTGATCATTGTTTAACTTTTTGCTCGTTGTCAATAGTGTAATTATTGTTTTACTAATGTTCAATGTTTCATAAATTCAAAACTGTGAATAAAAACACACTGTACACTATACGTTTTAGGGAAATCACCCGTGCACTTGCTGACGAGTAAGGGAATTAGGTCATTTCTACCTTCACTTATACACAGCTTATTTCCTAAGCTGTAAACCTAAATTGTGTTAGGTTGTCTATTCAAACCACTAAGAAATATAAAAGTTATATCATGCCGTTTACATATGATGATGTTGAAATCGCTAAAACAATTTGACCTTAATGTTGTTATACGTATTTATCTATTTTTAAACAATGTATTGATACATAGGCTGGTACTGTTTTCAAAAGCTCTTCTATGGCTTAACTTTAAAATATCTTATCTCCTAGGTTGTAGCAATTTTTATGCATTAAGCTCAGCAGCAAAGTACTACTTGTATGGTATACAATTAGATGCTTGTTCGCTTCCAAGAAAGTACGAGTCTGTAAAACAGGGCATGTCCTATCCTCTTCTTGATTGTATGATACAATTTGATCAGTTTGTTCAGAAAGGCTAAACGATGGTCCAGAGGTTTATTTTAATGTTATCTGTTTAGAGTTGCGTCATTCCAAATCGCTTGCCACTCTGACTTTATTTGCTTATCTATTGCTGGTTTAACATCACGATTTAGTAATTACGCATTTTTATATAAATAAATTACCCAAAAGAACATTTCTTTATCAACAACATGTATTACGGCCTTAAATATACAGTTTGAAGTCTTTGTGAAATTTACTTATCCGACAGAAGCCATTTTCAGTTGCCTGTTTAATAATTGTATCCAACGTTTTGTTGTAGTTGGCGTTCAATAGTTCGCACAGAATTTCAAAGATCATAATAAAGAAAATCATCCACATATGATGAGCAATTAGATCCCGCATTTAGAAAATTAATAATATTGTTAATCTTTAGGCTAAAAAGTGTACCCGAAAGTAATTTTCTTTGAGCAATACTTCGCTTTTGTGCGCGGCCATCAACAAGAATGAAGCAATTCTAACTTGACGCGAAATCAATGGGCAGAGTCGATTACCAGTTGTACAGGAAGGCAACTGATGCGGGTAGAGAATTGGTAATCGCAGTCAGAAATGGAAGGACACTCTCCGAATTATAATGTATAATAGTCTTTGTTTCAGATTTCATTTTGATGGAGCATTCGGAGGTCCAGAACATAAACCATAAATGATATTTTTAGAAAACAAACGCACAATCTATTACTAAATACATTTTTCGAAATAACGACATTCGCAACCTGTTCTCACTGTGTCACTGTGTGAATATGTGTAATAAAACATGTATTTAATTGTTAATCAGTTAATTTTTAAACGGCATATTTATATCATAATGGCCGTGAAAATAATCGTCAAAAAGTAAAGGCATGAGGACTCCTATGCTAGGAAAAACTGAAGGAGGGAGGGGAAAATCCTGCAGATAGTTCGCCACGCGAACATTGTACATTTACTGGAGATCCTGAAGACGAGCTGTGCCGAGGCGGGGACTTGATGGACAAGATGTTGTGCGGGAGCGTGGATCACAGAGGTTACATTAATGTTTATGATTGTTCAAATCATAACTTATCATCTCGTTACATGTCACATGTATTGTGAAACGCATTTTCAGTTCAAGGTCGAAATGATTGCAGAAGCGTTTCACCTGTGGTATTACGTTTAATTAAAGTTCAATATATATAAACATCATTGATGAAACGCCGAAATATGCGTATATGTGCATTATCCGGAAGAAGTATAAAACTGCATGATATTTAATTTAACAGCACTTATTATAAAGGGATTTTTAGTGAAAAAGAAGTATCGTTGAAAAGGATGGTTGCCCACCTTACGTTCATAATAAAGTAAACAGGTATTAATAATAATTAATGACAATAATAGTATACACTCACTCTTTCTTTAAAATGGAACTCCAACCCAAATAACACTATGGTCACTAAAGAACACTGGTTGAATATGAGTAATGACTTGATCCTGTCTGTTGTAAAATACCATGTCTTAAACACTGCCTGTCTTACACGTTGGACTTGGAATAAGGTTTCGAAATGTAGAAAACTTCTAACCATTTAGGACTACCTTGTTGAAGTCCCCCAGAATAAATATTCTATCAGTGTCCAGAATGACCCCAGTGACCTAAAACCTCATCAAAAGGTAGAGGTCCATGAAAGGTACCTACATGCCAAATATTTAAGAGATCGGTAAAATGTTGAAGGCGCTATGAGACACTGTAACAAAAGTGGGACGGAAGGAAGGAACTAAGGAAGGACAAACTGGCAACTAAATGCTCCACCGAAAATTTTCGGGGAGCATAACAATGACATAATGGCATAAAAGCACGTGAACAGTAAACGTAGGGTCAACGCATCTACTTATATGACGCGGACGTTATAGCTTTCATGGCCCAGCTAGTGGACGCGGGTATATTACCCCAGTAAAAAATACGTGTTAAGTAAGCAAAATTTGTCCTTAACCGACGTCGTTCCTGTTCCTGTTTCAAGATGATCGCATACAAAACACCTTTAATTTCGACGAACCAAAGGTGGCTGGAATAATATCCGATATACGTTATCGTTAAATATCGCGTTTGAAAGAGATGTATCAAAACGGCATTGTCGACAGGTGATCGTAAACAAATAAATGCAAACTTTCAATGATTAAAGAAGGGGAATATCAAAAACTGTTAACAAAGTGTGTGAATTAGTTATAAGCATTCCGTCTCTGGCTAATCTAGATAACACAGACATAATGGCATATTCGTAAAACTTCCATACGATTATTTCGGGTTGTTGTCCTGTCCCATGTAGTGTTTCCTTGAAACAGTTGTAACACAACCTTGCCGGTAGTTGTTTAAATACATTATTTATTGCATTATACTATGTTACTTTATCGATTGTTTGAACGCGATGATGTACTCCTTAAGTACATTACGACACGTATTCGTAATGTTTTCATTGTGTATATCTTCTTTTTTGATAAGGATATTACTTTTGTTTTATCACATTGAATGTCGATTGTAATTTATTCTGCTGTCAATTTCAAGTGCCAGGTAAGATGTGCAATAAACGTAAATAGGTCATACGCTTTAAGACATTTGATACATTATTTGTGCGTTTTCCTTTATACCCATCCGAATATATAAAATTACAATTAGTTTTTTAGGTATTTATACCATAAGTATAAATTAAAAGAATAAACCTTTATTATATTTGAAAGTCCACAAAGTAATGGTTTTAGTAATAAATAATAAATTGTTCTGTTTCGAGTCATTTTTGTTTATTAATATCTTGTTGTTATTTTCAAAAACACAGCGCGGTTTATCTGTTTAGCACCAGGTTGTCCGCTACCAAGAGCTCATTGCCCCGACAATATTAAAGAAGATGACATTGATAACAGTATTATTCGTCATATGAGTGAAAATCAGAGATCAAGAATAGCGGAGGTAATCCGTTATGTTACCGGAAATGTGCCGAGCAGTGCAACCGCAATGTATTACCTTATAAACCGGAAGTTGCAGAAACATTATGGGCATCTGCGCGCGAGAGGGAGAGTTGCAGCAGACAATCGACTAGCAGCAGGACAGAGGAATTCAGCCAATAATTAAAAGGTGTTAGAATCGGTTAACACAATTATATCAGTAACACGATTTAAATCAGACATTAAAATAACAAAGATAACCTTATACATAATGGAGCAGAAGAAAAACAAGTTACAAATTAAGAAAAAAGAGACAACACGACAACAAACAAACGCCTTTTATCAAATACATACTTGTTTATAATCCATAGTGCATACGACAAGTTCATTTGAATATATAATGTTTTCATATTATTTTTACTGAGACAGAGACAGAGACCTGGTACCAGTCTTCAACGGAAAACGCCCTTGCTCGCTGGCTCTAACGGCGTGACATCATCATCTGGCAGCCCACGGACCCCTGTGACTCCACCAAACAAGGTCGGGGACAGGCTCGGGGATCTAGTCGAAGCCGAAAGCGTCGGCGGTAGCAGTTAAGACACCGATGACGAGAAATCAGGTAAAGTTTAGTGCGTTGTTATTTATAAAGTTGTAACAGTTTTTGATAGTTATTTCATTACGTTGCATGACGTTTTATACTTTAATCTAGTCCCGTTTGCATTTTAACTAATCCATTGGATATCTAGTATTAACAATACGAGACAACTGTTTATTACCACCGTTTGTCCGCATCATATAATTAAAAATGCGTAACATAATAATTTTTTTGCGCGATCTCTTGAAGACTTTTAAAAGCCTTTTTAAAGCCGCCATCCATGTGTCTGTATCAGCAGTTACAAAATGTGCCGCGAGTATTTCATTGGAATTTAATACTGACATTTTATTGCTCAAGCTCGCATTAAAACAATTGTGCATATTGTTTATTAATACAATTGGATATACATGAAATTATCATGGTTTGCTTCCCAATCGAACGGAAACCGGAGCTGATATATGTTCGACTGGCATTCTTGCACGTGTCTGTATGAGTTTACCAACGTCCTATTACATACGTTTGTATATTGTATTCACATGATTTGGTTGAATTGCAACACTATGAATTGTATACATGTATTTTCCTTTAATTATCGTACTTGCTTGTGTTTTCTAAATTACTGAACTGATAACTTGGAATCGTTACGTATGAAGAAGCTCAATGTTGTTAAACAATATAAAACATCGTGTTCGCTAAAGCGTTTGTAATCATGTAACAAAAACTGTAAAGCTCAAATATAACGTTCAATTTGTAGGCATATCCGTGATTTGCATCGAACATTTTATACTCATCCCCAGCTTATGTGTACGCATTAACTTCGAATCAACAAACAAATCGCAAACACAGTCACTAGCCGTTTTGGAAGCACACACACACAGATTCAGCCCGTTTGAATATCACACACAAAAGGCACGTTCTCCTATTTGTTATTTGTTTAAAGCGAGAAAGTGGGGATAGGCATAACATGAAAAATTCCTTAAATATGATTGACATATGTGGAAGCGTTACTTGAGACCCGTTTCTTAACTGTTATTTTCTGTGGAATTTGTGCTTATACAAAATGTGTTTTATTTGGACAGATGATATCAAGACGTTTCTTTGTACAAAGAAAGTACATATATAATTGTGAGGAAGCCTAACAAATACACCTCGAGGTATATCATTATTGTTATAAGTTATAATAGTGTGTAGATGTAAATTCATACACAAAAAGAGTACCAATAGTCTTTATTGGCCACGTGTATACATTTACTAAAATAAATGATCGTTATGGGGCGTGTGGTCTGCTCAGAGCCCTTTATATTTTTATGAAAAATACAATGTCATTTTTACTTAACAGTTTACCTAAATGTTTATAATGGACCAGTATGCACCTGTCAATCAATCACTAAATTGACAAAGTATATGTTTACGTAAGTAATTGTAAACACACAACCGTGGTTGGTCTAAGTTAAATGTTGACAATTGGCATTATGGTCGCTTCATTCTTCGTATCTGACCTCCACCGACAATCATATGTGGTGACCATCCAGTCAGTCCACTCTGTTTCTTTAACAGCTTTAATCGTGTCGTGTTGGGCTTTTTCAACTAGATATTTCTTATATAAGTCCACTCCTCTTTCAAGCAGACTCTCTTGAAAAACGACACTTTGAAGCAAATTAAACACAGTTAACTTGCTCCTTGCGTAGCCGTTACATTGAAAATTGTCTGTAGACTATCAGCATGTGTATTTTCTTTAAAAGCAATCTGGTGGAATACGTAGTAAGTATGAGGCATACTCGTACAGCATTCGATACGCAATCTGTCCAGGCTTCCGCCGATAATCCGATCGCATTAGCTAGTTATTTGATATACGTGAATAAACATATTGGCTGCATTCTTACTATATTCCTAACTTTTCATTTGTACGAGACATACATTTTACTTTTTGCCTCTGTTGGCTCTTCAAATACATTCAATTTGAGTATTAATTTCAAACTGTCGTTAATAAATGTATTACACTAGCAGTGTTGAACTTTTACCATCAATACGTACTTATTACATAATAAAAACTGAAATGCATATTTGTATGAATGAATGCATAGTGTCATTAGCATGATTTCAAAAGATTTTGCTTGATATAGTATATTTTTATGGAACTTTTCCTTTTGAACTACACATGTTTTCAATTGTTTGATTGTCAAATATGATCATAAAGGTCTATAAGAACAAATTACATTTGTCGTGATCGATAGATAAACTCCAATTTATAATATGTCAATATGTAATTCGCATAACATCGTGTTGTGACTGACACACTGGATTGTGTGAAGAAAGACAAGTTATATACACTAACCGTTTATTACTCTTAACAAACCCGGTCATAATCACAAATGCTTTAAGTACAATGTGCACTGTTACAAATCTATTTTTATGCTATGAATCCAGGATATATGATACATATTGTTAATTCAATGTGTGTATTATACCGCTCGTTGTAGTCACAGCTGAATGTGTGTTTACAATCACAACAGGTCTATTAAATAAGTTATTGGAGGTAAACATCTTCATTACATATAGTGAAATACGATTATAATGAAATTATTGTTGGTTTGAATAGAAAAAAGAAGTATAAGGTTCCGTATTTAACATTTAGAACGGAGAAAACTGTTTTTGTCACAGTGTTATGCGCAGGTCGATACGATCGAAAAATGTAATTCACTTTATCAGTTCGACCATGAAAGGCATATTTATTTTTGCAAACCAATTACGGGTTAACAAGTGTGTTTACGAGAGGAAAATATATATGAGAACACAAACTACTGTTTTATTACTGCGCAGAGAATAGGAAACTTGTGTTGGGTTATGATTCGGTCAATATATTATACGCTGTTTTCAACTTTTTGTGCAACGTTGTAAATCGATTTTGAATATGGATCAGTTAAACCTGAATTTATATAGAAGAGTTTAAAAATGAAAAGGTGTTACAACTGTTATTGTCGGAATATATATATGTGAATGTGATATTAAACTCACGTTTAATTTCCGTTTCATGTAGTGCATCATTTTTCAAAGTGGATACATAATTGGAACATACTTCCAAGTTACATTTGATTACACAGATGTTCAAATAATGTTTGATACTACGTTCTTTCAATCTCTAATTTATTAACTAAATAACTTGTTATGTATCTTTGATATATTTACACGGAAACGTAAAGCATTCGTTTCAACGACTTGTTTTGTGTCTTTGTTATAAACTAGGTCAAAGCAATTTATCGTGTAGACATATTAGTTGTGTTGTTCATCTTTATGAACAAGGAAAGTGATTTCATGCAGAACGCGGTTACATCCAAGGTATGTCTGATAACTGTTTAAGGCCGTCAATATTTATTTATAAATAAGTAGAGATGTCTATAAACACTAAGACCACGGAATTTTCAAGGCGCGTCAGGAACAAAAACATACAACCTGGGAAAAATAGCATCACAGAGAAGTTAATGAAGACAAACCATTTAAGGAACCAGCGGGAACATTCACTTGGCAATGTTATGAAGGATTGCGACTCTATTGTTACCCGTGTACAATTGTCGGTAAAACCGCACGATGCTATGTACATTACAGGTGTTATAAACACTCTCTGTGCATTGTTCCCAGAGTGTCCAATGTTCTTTCAAAACAATGAAACAATGGAAGTGTTTGTGTTACCAGAAGTTCCTACAGTATTGAAAACAATGAAATATCGAGGAAGCTTCAAAGAGCAATTGCATTATGATGACATACCAAATTCAGAGTTTATTGTATGGGGATGTAAGAAACACACGTTTTTGATAACTATAATATCAAGTACTAACGAATTCTTTTTCACCAATCTGTTAAAACACAGTTTGCTTTACAGCAACAGAAATGTGCCGTACGAGGAACTTATCAAACTGTTTGTTAGGAGAACACTGAATGCTCCAGTCATATCTTTGCAAACATACACCGTTTATCCACTTTATAAATATCAATACGCATTATCAAGTTCTCTGAATTTAAACTATGGATTATTATCTACACAAAACGCGGAACTGGCTCCATCTGGCGCAAAGTTTACTAATAAAAATAATTGGACTATCAGTTCCCATGCACAATCTGTTGACAATGTTCATGCCTCAGCAAATGCATCTTCATCTTTTCAAAATGCAATAAAGCTTACACATTCCCATTTAGTGACACCAAATGCAGAGGAAACCGCTCAAAGGTGCAGTAGTGCTAAAGATTTTATGATACACGGAGTAATTCCATCTCAAAACTCCGTAACGAATAACATTTCTAGGTTGGCTTCAGCTGTTCCTGTAAATGAGGCATCTGATTCATTGACGTCTATATCAGCAGACCAGACACCATTTAAACGGCGCAAAACTTTGCCGCGATATCCACGCTATGTTACAGAATCCTCCAGACATCAGTCATATTTAAACTGGCCTCATGCAATCCCAACTGAAACGGAATGTGTTATCGCTGGATTCTTTTATACAGGTATACACCTTTTCTATAAATGAAATTGATTATAACACAAATCAGTTTTATACAAGATGTATCACCAAATGAGCTTACACTTGATAGTATTAATAAGTCATATTCTTTTTAACAATTTAAAACGTTTCATTTCAGGTGAATCCGATTTAATCAGATGTTTTCAATGTGGCATTGGGCTGAAGGATTTCAGTCCTGAAGACGATCCAATGGCAGAGCACATACGAAATGCTGAATCATGTCTGTACTTAGATGCAATGTTTAGTCCCGAGGGATTGATTAAAAAGAGAGTAAGTGATATTATTAAAATGTTGTATTGACTTAGGCATGCGTTGTGATTGTATTGTTCCTTTAGTAATATAATAATTATGAACTTAAATAATAATTATATTATTTATGTTGGTCAACATACAACATCACTTCAAAGTTGAAACCAAGGCGGATGTAAACATTTTGAAATCAATATCTTTAATTAGCATCTAGTGCGTCCACATCACTTAATTTTCAGAAAGAGCTAGATCGATCCAACCCAGAGAACAATCGTCAAAGACAATATGCAGAATTCCAGAGAAACCTTGGAGCAACATGTATGACTCTTTACGTGTATAAATTATCCAAACATTGAATTGTCTTGTATATTAGTATTTTAGTGACATGTTTTTGTTACGTAAACCCTTTGAATAAACTTTCAGCAAGCAGTCATACTTCAAGAAGTCCCCAATATTCAACATTCGAGTCTCGTCTATTAAGTTACGAAAGTGATAACTTTCGAAGCATAAAAAGTCCAGAGGAGTTAGCTGCAGCAGGATTGTTCTACACAGGTAAAACTATTTGTGTACAAAATAGAAAATTTTGTCAAGCGAAAAAGAAGGTATTGCTTTAAGTTAAAATTACTATTCACTCTATTAGTGTATGAATACAAAAAAAACTTAGCACTAATTTTCGAGACTTTGTTATCCACCCCCACTGCTTTGCATTGGCCGTTCCAATGAGGATTTCCAACTATAGATCATTTTATGTTTATAGTTGTTGTTCTATATTATAAGCATCGGGCGAGAGCAATTTTTTTATCTTGATCGAGCTTATGGAGATAATATTTTGCTGTATTAAACATTTGGAAAAATCTTGGTTTTGATTGGTCATTCGTCACTACAATTCCTCTCCATAAAATGTATTGCGCAAATAGGAAGCGATGACATTTTTTGTGTGCATAGTTAACTACAACTTTTTCTAGGTTTTGGAGACGAAGTTCGATGTTTTTCGTGTAACGGAGGTTTAAGGAACTGGGAGGAACATGATGACCCATGGATAGAGCATTGCAAGTGGTTTCCCGCATGTACATTTGCAAGGGAAACAAAAGGAGATGCATTCATTGAACAAGTACAACACAGTGCGAACGCGCCGACAACTTTGTTGGTAATGACAGGTTCCATTACAAACGAATATATCTGCATATATTAGATTTATAATAAAGTGAAACGGGAACTTACAAAAATCAATCAAGTGCAGTATTGCCAATTTTGTTTCGTGATTCTTATTATTCAATCTTAGTAACACTATGTTTAACTGGTCGATTTGTTTCATGATGTATCCAATGAACAACGCTATACTAGCTATATAGGTAGTATATATTTCATACAGAATGACGCAACTAACCCTTCGGCAGAAAAACATCACCATAATGACCTTGATCTTGATATGGATCTTGTGACTATGAAGACCGTATGCATAGAAGAAATGGGGTTCACTGCGGAGATCTTTGACGAAGCAGTTTATCACTTAAAGCTTGATGGTTTGTACATTCCCATAATACATTTCGTTTTATTTGTTTGAACATAAACTTATTTTACGTCATTGTCAATTTGACATCTGTTGTTTTTTCTCTTTGCAGGTAATCACCATCCGAATATTGAGGATATCATAAACCGTATTGACCAGATACAAAAGGAAACATCCGTTGAATATACATCAGCTAAGATATCAGGTAATATAAATATATGTGCAAACGTCCACATCACATGCTAATGTTCATATTGAAACTCTGTTTAAAAGATTGTTCTGTTTATGAACTTAACATTTATTCAGCAGTTAATGTGATAACAACAAACAATTCGTTGGTAAAAGGAGAGAGTATGTTTATAATAAAAACATATATGAATAAAGTAAAATACTTATGCGGAAGGATGTGTTAGTACCTCTGCAAATAAGAGATCTAATTTGCCAGTTCATGGCTCACAAGCAGTACATAGGCTGCCACAAATCATCGATCAAGACATTACTTGGGTTGACTAATAGGAACTGTATTTGAGTTTGCTTTTAATCACATAATTATTAATGGGCATTGTGATAAGGGTATCTGAAACGATGGCAAAGAAGTACAGTGCTTTTCCTATCATTTGTTGAGATAAACTCTGATTTTGGAAGACTGATATAGGGGTATAAATACCAGACTAGCGTGTGTCATATTAAGACATATTTCCACAATCACGAACAATATTTTATAATAATAATTGTTGAAAACGCATTGTTTCTGTTAAAAATTAAACGGGTTCTTACCAGTATTGGATTAAACATTTGTAGGAAAGGAAATGTCGCCGACATTTGAACTAATTGGGCATTTCTATCTTTGACAAATAGGCTATAATTATGTTAATTTAACGTTTTTTTTTTCTTTAGAAACGTTTTACGAAGAAAACCTACGTTTGAAGAAAATTTTAAAATGCTCAAACTGTAAAACCAACGATTCGAACGCGCTGTTCCTGCCCTGTGCCCATCACGTGATGTGTATCACCTGCGCACGTGCTACGAAGAGGTGTTCGGTCTGTAACAGAGCAGTTTATGATGTTGTGAGGACTTTCATGGGGTAGAAACTATTAAAGGTCAGTTGCAAAAAACAAACAGGTGCATTACAATGAACTATATCAGTTGAAATAGTAAAAAAGAATGCGGGACCTATTTGTAAGTGTTTGGTTTTCAGCATGTCGCTTTTTGGAAATTATTGTGAGTATTTTCTAAAATATTCCAAAACGTGTTTAACAGTTGATTTTAACACATTGTTACGCTGACGCCGCTACATACATAAAAGTTTATCGCTCAAGTTATATTTTTTACATTCATTGAAACTTAAGATAATGTAATGTTAAACACTATTGATCATGTAATGGTTATCAATGAAATTGCACAGAAACCATGTTTTAAAATACGGAGTGTAATGCCGTGTATAGACTTGAGATAATTCTGTACTTATTGTTATAATTTTTGTATAAATAACTCCATAATAGTTTAGATATATTTTACAGAACCATAATATTGTAAACATATTTTAGTATACATATATGTTTAAATATTAATGCGCTGTTTCATCAGCGCAAATAACAATTCGAGTTTGCAAGACATTTGAAACAACATGTTATTGGCTATTTCAAAGTAGGTATTGTACTCATATGTTAATACGTCATTTATCATAACTCGAAGTGTAGTAAAGACACAGATGACTAAAATATCGAGACCATTCTCCTAAGTTCGAAAGCCGTTCCCGGATAATTCACTAGTGAAGATCTGGATAATCCGCGATTTGTGAGTTTTATTTTCAGCAGAAGAACATACGCTGTGTTGGGGATCTGTTTGGGCATTATTTATGTAGCCTTTCTCTCGTCAACTCTGTTATACTTTCCTCCTTTTTGCATAAGAATGTCAACTTGCTAATACTAGACTAACCACCCACATAAGGTTATCTTACAGAATGTGAGTAATGAGTAGATTTACTGATATTTGTCACTGCATACTGCGAAATATCCATTTAAAGGTTGCATTTGTATCATTAAATTTCCCCATTCAGTTATTTTCATTTATAAATAAACAGATAATTGTATTGATACAGTTTTTCACTCCATGCGCATACCATGTTGTCGATCAGTGACAATTATTAATTATACTGATGCAGAAACACAATACAATATACATTTATATTTGCAAAATGAGTCACTGCTATAGTAATACCGAACTTGAATCATTTTGTATTAATGAATTGCTTCTATATACAAACAAAGCGAAGCTATGTTATGGGCAAAATTGAACACATAAATATCTCGTTAATACTTAAAGGATAATACACGGCTGAGCCGGGCCGGGCAGTGATAATCGGCCCGCAGGGAGCATAACGGCCCGAGGGCTTTAACCCGAGGGCCGTTTGCGACAAAGGGCATTTTTTCCAATAAAAGCGGCGTATACAGTCTATCTGTCAAAAAACAATGGCGGCGCCCAGAGAGTGTCTTTACAAACTGCAAAGCGTCCAAAAACACGCTTTTAACATATTGTACGCAAAGTGAGCCGAAGTAAAATGTTTAGAAAGACATTATAGAAAATATCTTATACGATGTTGTATGTTCAGTTGCCGACACAGTCGGAAAAGCTAAACAAAAACGCGACACGACGGGTCCAAACTTAAACACACAAAAAAAACATTGAACGAGTGGAAGGGACAAGTCCCGTGGCTAATCGTTGAAAAGATTGAAGGGGAGACCCGTTTTAAATGTGAAATATGTAAAAACTCATCTAAGGCATGCAATCTAAACACAGTTCGGGCATATGAAGGTATTGGAAAAATAAAATTGTATAATACTGAAAAGACACTGTTGAACTCGTATAAATAAAGTTGCTAGTATGTTTATTTTGATTTTTTTTGCATGAAAATAACCATTATTATTTATTTTTAGGTCATTCAGAAAAAATAAGAATTATTTTCCAAAACTTAGTAGTAACGTTAAGAATAAAATTTCAGAGTTAAGAATTATTTTTGAAAATCTGGTAGTAATTTAAGAATTTCACAAAACCTTATCTGGAGCTCTGAAGACACCGGTTGACGACAAACAAAACAAATTTTTGTACTTGAAAATGCCGAGTTGACGTTCAAAACTGTCAGCCGACACTCGCCTATCACAAATCCTCGTCGCCAATGTTAATTTAATGGTTCGCAAGACGATTAAACTATTCATTTAAGGCTGGAATTGCGAAGACAAAAACGCATTGTGACTGCAACACTTTATTTCCGGTGTGTAACCACCCAGGCTAACAAACACACTTATGCACTAGCACCGAATCCTCGATGATGGACAAAACATTAAGCTAATTTGTGTAAGAAATAAATGGATTTACAAACTTTCTCGCGTGGTAGGCCTAATGGTATATACAATTCAACTCAATGGACAAATTCAAGAACACAATTGGCAATTACCTAGTTTTCTGTCACGCCTATTTGAACAACTGTACACTGCACAAATCGCGGGCCTCTGTATTGATGACATTTAAACACAAGAATTCCGTCGTTGATTATTTAAATAGTATATACCATCGAACGAAGTTTGTAGTATTACTAGTTATCAACGAAATTATTGAAACATAAAATAATAATAATCTGGCAAACGCCGCGTGCAAACCATAACATTGTAACGTCACCAGAAGATGTGTTCACGTCACGAAAAGCGCTACTTCCGGCCAAGCTCGTTTTTATAGCGATTTCGCAATAAAAAACACCACTTTTTCGGAATTTAATCAAAACTGGATTTTTCACAGATATGACGAATACGCCATCGTGTAGATCGCGTTCTGGTCCATATACATGTCAAAGTTGATGAATGAGTCGTTCCTTTGGCAGTCGATCAAAGAATGTCTATCCACAAAGAATTGCCGGCTTACATCCAGTGCTTTAAAATGGAAAAGGTGGATGGCGATGAAGAAATGTGTCCACAATTTTAACTCGTCATGGAAGCAAATTAAACTTTACGAAAATAAACATAGTTAGTACGCAAGTTTGGTGAGTAGAACAATAACCTAGATGTTTTACTTTGTTATGGCTAAGGCTGGATGCTGGACGCCATGTTTTCCAGTTGAACGTCACGCGCACACATTCTGAGGGCCAAATATAAATAATCGGCCCTAGGGCCGAATATTTATAATGACCCCGCAACGGTGATAATGGCATGAAAAACTGTACACATTTGTTACTATATATAGTAAGGTATGTATGATTGAGTTATATTGTATTCGTATACAGATGTTTATTTAATTGAAAGCGTACGTTCAATTTTGATGCAATCATCATCTTATGTGGCATGTCTAAAATTAACCTATTTTTTTAGCGAGGCTGTTTTCGGAGAAAACCCGAGCTATTGTCATAGCCAGCTCGTCCGCCGTCCGACGTCCGCCGTCCGCCGTAGGCGTCGTGCTAAAACCTTAACATTGGCTCTAAAATCAAAGTGCTTCCTTCTACAACTTTGAAACTTCATATGTAGATGCACCTTGATGAGTTCTTCACGCAACACCAATTTTTGGGTCACTTAGTCAAAGGTCAAGTTCACTGTGACCTGTAGTATTAAACTTTAACATAGGCTCTAAAATCAAAGTGCTTCCACCTACAACTTTGAAACTTCATATGTAGTTGCACCTTGATGAGTTCTACATGCCACACCCATTTTTGGGTCACTAGGTCAAAGGTCACGGTCATTGTGACCTCTAATATAAAACTTTAACAAAAACCTTAACATTGCCTCTAAAATCAAAGTGCTTCCACCTACAACTTTGAAACTCCATATGTAGATGCACCTTGATGAGTTCTACACGCCACACCCATTTTGGGTCACTAGGTCAAAGGTCAAGGTCACTGTGACCTCTGAAAAAAAATACTGACAAGCTTTCGCAGCCGAGCGTGGCACCCGTTATGCGGTGCTCTTGTTTTATCTAACATTGAACACAAAATATTGAAGGCAGTTATGTATTCTAAAAAGTTTACAAAAATATCTGAAAATCAAGCGTTATTTTTTGTAATGCATATTCACAAAAGCACATAAGTGTAGAATTCACTATATTCACTGCAAACTCTTGTGAGAAAAGAGGAAGACAGAACGATATGATTTATTGTATTACTTAACAAGAAATCAATAAACATTCGCATTTCGATAGAAACTGACAAAACAGAAACTTGCATTTGTTTTTAACTCACAGTCGGACATATACGTGTTTAACAACACATTAACATACGCAAATCATATAATAAGCACCAAGTACTAGAATGAATAACATTATAATGTTATGTATCTTTGCCAAAGTCACTTATTGAATCAGGGAAGTGACAGTATGGTTTTGTGAGATCTATTTGTTTGTTTAAATTATTATGTCTCACATTAAGTGGATATGTGAAAAAAATAATTAGATTTTATCTATAATCCAAAATATTCACAATATCCGTCGTGATTGCAAATTTTCTGAGAATTCATAGACTCGGAGCGGTTGCTACAAATTGAGCGCACATGGTCATCAACTGCGGGATCCGAATATATCTGAATGTTATTATTATAGAACATCAACCTTTCACAGTGTGCGCATATGTTTGGATTTGTCAACAATTATTACTATTGTATACACATAATATTTAAAAAAAATAACGACTAAGACTGTTTGTTTTGGTCGGATTTAAACTTTATATACCAAAACCTAATCATTAAAACATCTAGAATAGAACGACCACACGTGACTTAATGGACATGAAAAGCCTGGTTTCCTATCCCAATCATAACAATATAAATCGTCACCGAATATGTAAACATGCATTTCACTTAACAGTGAAATACAACATGTGATCTGCATCACACTAGAAATAGAATTCGCAGCTGCTCCGCCAGAATGCACATTCGTGCAACATTAAAGTTGTCTACCGGAATTTCATGTGCTATCTTGCAAATCGTGTGTGTTAACAGCGTTCATAGATTTCATCCAAGTTCCATAAATAATTTGAACGTCATTCAAACGCGTATAAGTCTTGAAAATGATAGTTCTTTTCGAATTCGAACTTCTTTGCTTTAAAATTAATGTTTCGTCCCGAATGATGCAAGAATTAAATTCTTCTATCCTGCAAGTTTTGGCTTATTTCTGTCGATTCCAAATAAATAATGATTAGGGTGTTATTGTCTATATCTCTTACCGACGCACCGCCATAGTGTTGAAGCTTTTTTCATTATGGAAAATGCTTATTATTGCATTGTCTAAACAACACGACTCCATCCCAAACAAGTTCACTTGATAATTTGCTTTCTAAAGGATGCAATAAAGAAGGTTACAAAAGTAATTGGCATATTACAAACATATCGCATTTTAAAGTCATGTTTAGTTTTCAGATAGTTTGATTTCGACTGCAATTTTTCGGGATTGTGTTTTTATTGAAAGTTTTATTGCAGTTCTCATTCCAGTTGCATTAAACATCCAATCCAATAAAGTCAACTTTTAAGGTACTGTTATGTGCCAGTATCGGGTTATAACTAGCACACGGACATAGTGTTAAGAATGACACGTGCTGTTCACACTGTTTGTCTACCATTAACCTGACGTAAATATATCAATTTTGAGAACAATCTGCGCAGGTCTGAAATATGATCCTACTTATACTTTAGACCAGTTTCATTAAACAATTGTACTGTCTACCTATAGTTTAACCACTCGTTGCAGATATTGCTTAATGTTCGTTGTACAATCACACAAGCGTAACTGATATAGGCATGGATATTTTTTTAAATAAGTTATTTAAAATATTTGTTCCTTGTGGGAAATAGTAAACTGATAATTTTAAGTTTTCTGAATAGAATAGTGACGTATAGGAATTGAACAATGAACGCATTGTTTTGAATCAGTTGAAAATAATGTCCAATTGATTGTAACTTAACAGCTTAACTGCAACTGCATATTTTGTGTATATACATGGCTGGGTTTGCGCGTTAGTTGAAGAATAAATAAAATACTAGAAAGAATAGAGAAATACCAAAACGATTTGCTTGCACATTTTTCAATCGACATTCAATACGGATCACAAACAAGCGTTTCTTTATAGAGCTATTTTATTTGGAAAATTGTTTTAATGGTTAGGCGAATAACAAATTAACAGCGAGGCTAAGCCGTTTTTTGTTTATTCCTGCCGCGCCTGATTTATAACAAAATGATTGGGCAGTACTCTGTTTATCTATTATCATACTTGTCCCCATTCATTTTTTTGGAAATAATAATTACAGTTCGCTACGACTCTGAATATTTTTCGGGATTACATATGTTGTACGACGTGTTTGACGTGTATATCAGGACTTCATGAACGCATGCAATTTAAGATATATCTTCTTTTACGCGGTTGTTGTAGCTATTCGTGTCTTAAATGTAAAACATCTTGCTTGTTATGTTTAATCTGATTTTCATTTCTTCTTAAAAGTATGGCGTTTGATTCCGAGTATTACTAATAGGGCGAACAGCCAAACATTGACTGATATAAACACCAACTGACGTGATATTTTTTATACCAGGCACCTGTGTATCAGGTCAATACTTTGTATGATAAATGATTGTGAGATCGAGATATTTCAAATTTCGATTTTCAAAGTTAAATTTATATACAATTTGATAATACGCTAAATTTAGACTAATATTCATGTATGACACTGATCTCAAGCCGTGTGCTTTGAATTCAATATCTTCTCAAGCCAACTGAATGCATTCACGTTTGTAATAAACTAGGTCAAACAGCTTGTGTTTCGATCGTTTATACTTTCGAGATACTTAAACTGTTATTCATACTGCTGTAAAAAGGAAGTTTTTGTACGCAATCTATATTCGACAACAGTTTGAAATACATATGTGCGTTAATATCTAAATAAGTATATGTGTTTCCTGATGGCAGGCGTTTCAGTACAAGCACATCAATTCCGGTTAGTGAAATATAAAGTGTAAATACAAAACGCTTTTCGCGCGGATGACGCGACATTTTACATGCAGCAGACCTTTCGCGCGCTTTTTATAAAGACAAAGAATTTTACACACAAAACATGAGCAAGTTGTATTGCGATCATTTAGAACTAACATCTCATGTACATGATTTGATTTTACTGTTATGGAGGTGTATGATTAGTCAAGATGTTAGTTGTTTTTTGTCTTGGACATACCTGTTTACTACCGTAATATATATTGCACTGGTCCACGGAAAAGTTGACGGGAATTAGCGAATTGAAATGGTAAAAAAACCCGTGTTGAACGAGTCGGGCATAGTAATTCCAGACCTCAGAAATATAATTGTGTTATTCTAACACAAACAATTATTTCAGGTGATTGCGATCTGCTCTTTGATGTTTTCAATGCGGCATTGGTCTTAAGGATATAAGTCAGACGACCCATTGGTATAGCATAAAGGTAATAATGACTTATGTCATAACCTCGAAGCAAAGTTCGTTCCGAATGATTAAGCCATGGGCGAATATATGATTGCAAATATTTGATTGACTTATTTTGCGTTACGATTGCATTTTTTGGTCATTATTTTTATATTTTGAAGATAAACTAAATAATATTGATTACGTGCTGAAACATAAGGTAAGGCGACAACCACACTTAAAAGTTAAAACCAACAAGCAATGTCTGTTCAACTAATAATTGAATACACTACAGACTTTCAGTTAAATAAATCAAACAACAACACCGTCCAATACAACATCACATCTTTAACACACTCAGCAATTGTATTCTTTAAAAAAACTAAGCATTCTACGTATTAATGACTCTGCTCTCGTCTGTGGAATTCGTACTAGAACATACCTTGATTTGAACGCGTGATGTGTCATTTCATCCCATTCCTTACAAAACGCATTGCGATATTTGGAATAACAATGATGCTATGCATTGTTATTATAAACTCTTACTTTATACGGAATACAAAGTTCGGTGTTTTTCGTGTAACTAAGGTATAAATAACTGGGAGGAACATGATGACTCTGGAATAGAGCATTGAAGTAGTTTTAAATTTGATTTTAGATTTGCAAAAGGAAAAAAACCCGCAAAAATTGAACATGTACAAAAGGGAAAACGCGTCGTCAGCCATGTTGGTAATAACCGGTTACATTACTATACGAATATATCGCAATGTATGACATTATATTTATTATTAAGGGATAAATCGAATGAAATAAACGTTTTAATAAATAAAGTGCATTAGTGACGATTTGTTTTTATTTCGTGAAAAACAAGTTTCTGTTTTGTTTTATGTGATCACGGCGATCAATATTTAGAATGTTCATTGTTCCTTTAATTATAAATATATCATATGTTCCATTAACTAAACATGGGGAGAAAGTAGAATTGTGTTGATTTTAGGCTCTCTCTATTTTTGAGTTTCCCGTTTGTTTTCGTTTGACTCACATTTATATCTGTTTTGGATATGATCGTTGCGTCATGAATGATTATAGTACGTGCAAGTAATATTTTAAGAACAAAGCAAACATTGTCTCACATTCATATTCGCACAATTACGCTGAGTATCTCTTTTAAAATGTTTATATGTTGCAGTTATCTATCGGTAGATTTATCTGAAGAGCATACAGCACTTCATACCACGGTTTATAACAACTTATTCTCATCAATCAGTTTAGTAATTATGAAACGCACAAAACCTTATCAGGAGAGTTACAGTTAGCTTATAGTACACGTTAAGGGACAGTCCTCAAACGAAGCATTGGTTAGCTGATCAATTATGTCAAAATCAAGTCGCTCAATTTATCTGTGAACGATATCATGTTACGCTCTATGCCCTTTTTATACCAATGATGCAATCAATTTAATGTGTGGTATGCCGTCTAAAGAACACATCTCGGGAACCAAAATATATAAATAGGAAAACAATTGACAAACTACTTATGCAATTTGTCTAGCTGAGCAGTGAAAGCCAAATGGTACTTCCGAACGAAAGATGCTATTTCGAGGAATGAAATACTTAAGACCAATTTGAAGTTTTCAGTGAATCATGGACCTTACTCGGAACTCAATTAATTGATGGTTACAAAGAACGTATTACAAGTGTATGAACTCGCATGAAAATTCAAATGCCTACAAAATATTTCAGGTGGCTCTAATATGAGTGACAATAGATTAACCCGTGGATTAAGAACAGATGTATTTGAACTTGATGTAAATATGCAGAAAGGAGTGTTAAGGAATTCCTACAAACAACGAATAGCTTGCATAACTTTATAATAAAGTGGTTAAAATGAACGTGGAGCGTGTGTTCGTTCGTGCAAAATATTTATGTATATAGATGCTTTAGAATTTCTTTCATAAGTTTGTCATAACTTTAGTATTATTTCAATTTTCACCTCTGAAAATTAGGTCAACTTCTTATTCTATATGTCCATTGCAGTTTGTATTAATTACCATATAATGTTCTATTGCTTAAATACATTAATGTTGTTTACATAAATACATACTTATTATGTGTTTAGGAGAATAACTCTAAAAGACTAGGTATTTCGTTCGTAGCCTATTCAAACATATATTTACACAACATATATTTTGTATATCTTTGTAATTATGCACATGCTTGTTTGAAATAAGTATCTATCAACGATGCGACATAATACTTGCACTCTGAATCATAATATTGACATTATATTCGGAAACAAAAATAGAAACGATACAAACAATCATTAAAAATTTATACATTATAGGATACATACTATAGTTCAACAACGTATTTTATGGTACATGTACAATAAGTGTTGTATACTGCTCGTTTATTCAACTTTCTGTTATTGTAATTGCTGATACAATATAATGTCTTCTTCCACGATTGCTTAAATAACGTAACATGTGCTTAATTTTAACAGAAGAATGTTTCGGATTTGTATTATGTGATCACGGCGATTAATTTTTAGGATGTTCATTGTTCCTTTAATTAAAAATATATTATATGTCACATTAACTAAACATGGAAAGACAGTAGAACTGTGTTGATTTAAGGCTTCCTCTATGTTTGAGTTTCCCGTTTGTTAGCGCTTGATATCTGTTTTGGATCTGATCATCGCTTCATCAATGAGTATAGTACATGCAGGTAATATTTTCAGAACAAAACATTGTATAACATACACATTGGCACAATAACGCTGAGTATCTCTTTTTAAATGTTTATATGCTTCAGTTATCTATCTGTAGAGTTATCTGAAGAGCATACAGCACTTTTTACCACGACTTAAAACGACTATTTCTCATCAGAATGTTTAGAAATTATGAAACGCAAAAAAACTTATCAGGAGAGGAATTCCGGCGACAGTTAGCTTGTAGTACACGATAAGGGACATTCCCCAAAACAAACATTTGTTGGCTGATCAAAGTAAAAATCAAGTCGCTCAATTTATCTGTGAACGATATCATGTTACGCTCTGAGCCCTTTTGATACCAGCAATGGCAATCAATGTCATGTGTGATATGCCGTCTAAAGACACAAATATGGAAAACCAAAATAGATAAATAGTAAAACAATTAACAAACTACTTATGCAATTCGTGTGTTGTTTTCCATTTTATTGAGCAAATGGGATCACCGTTAATTTAATAAACGTAGTTACGTTTGCATGTCATTTGTGTATTATGACAATTTGAATAGTAACTAACAGGAGCGTTTCGTCTAGCAGAGCAGTGAAAGACAAATGGTACTTCCGAACGATAGATACTATTTCATGGAAGGAAATACTTTAGGCCAATTTGAAGTAAAGTTAATTATGGACCTTACCCGGAACTCAATTAATTGATGGTTAAAAAGAAGGTTTTACAAGTGTATGAACTCGCATACAATTAAAATGTTCACAAGTGATTTAAGGTCCTCTAATTTAAATGACAATACATTACCGCATGGATTAAGAACAGATATATTTGAACTTATGTGCAAACAAGTGTTAATGAGTTCCTACAAAAACCGAATAACTTGTATAACTTGATAATAAAGTGGTTTAAATGAACGTGGAGCAGCGTGTTTTCGTTCTTGTAAAGAAATTGGATGTACATGTGAACTCAAGTATACCTATACTATGTGTTTAGAGGTATGTAATTTGCATTGTTTATTAATCGAATATTTCATTTGGCGTGTTGCTTGTTTGTCTGCCCATATATGTAACTCAGAGTCGATCATACTTGAAATAATTAAGTATATTTTGTATTTCCGTTAGTACGTGATTTGTATATTTAATAATTTGTTAAATCTACTGAAATACACATTCTCTTTGCTATGGAGCACGTTGCACGCGTTTAAGGGGAAATAAAATCGGCGTTGTCCTATCCGTCCGCTTGTCCGTCAGTCAGTCCGTCCGTCGGTCTGTCACAAAATTTTAAAGGCTTTATCTCACAAACTATATAAGATATAAACATGAAACTTCATGCGCGTATAAATATCAATGTGGACAAGTGCATGCACAAGAACCATTAGCCGAATTTATTTCAATTAAGCGTTATTGCCTTTTGTTTTTGTATGATGCAACTTTTTAGTGCTATATGTCAACTTAAAGATTTCAACACCAAACTTCATTGGTGTATTGATATCGATGGGGGTATGTGACATGCTTAAGAACCATAACCCACTACTTCCTAAAATAAGAGTTATTGCCACGTGTTGTTTGTTATGATGTTAGTTTTGAGGACAATATCTCCGAAACGATACAAGATTTCATCATGGAACATGGGTGGGTGTTTAGGAATCAATAAGGAGAATTAACTTGCAGTATAATCCTACACTTTCTTAAATAAAATTGCCATTTGTTGGGTTTGTGTTATGTAACTTTTCTAAGATACGTTACACGATTTCAGCATGAAACTTGATGGGTGTATATATATATATATATATATATATAGCCATGAATTTCAATGCATAAAAACAGTTGCCCTACACTAAATTTATACCGTATATCAAGGGATTTACGCCTTGATTTACTAACAATAAAAGTAAGATTGCAAATTTTATTTTATCTTCTCATACTTATTAATGTATGTATGCAGGTATGTGGATAAGGCTTGCGTACGAGAGTATACGAGAGTTGTTTGATGACAAAAGGCAGCAGTGTATTTAGACACAATCTTATTGATTTTAAATTCCATGTCCATAAAATCATTAAAAGAGAGTGCTCGCTTAATAAATGTTTTTTTTAATTCGTTATCGTTAATGGCATGTCATGAAATAAACATCCATGAATTACCTTCCTGTTAAGAAGTACATGTAATTTTCTATGTATGCGCAGTTCTATCGTTGCTATTAAGAAATCAAATTACGTATAGTTAACACAAACCTTTGATGTAAAATAAAAATGCTGTTATCGAAACAGAGCAACGTGTAGCGGATGTAGTTGAATATGAAATCTAAATGTTTACTTAGTCAAGCAAGATAACAATTTGGATTACACTACACTAATAAAAAACGACGCACTTTCGATTTGCGTCTGAAATATGGTACTGCAGCCATAGTTGTTTGATGGTGGATAATTTATGAGTAGCATTTAAACAATCGATACTGTCGATTGATATGAATATATATTGTGAAAAGACATTTCAGATTTGAATATGTTGCTATTTAATATTTGATATCTTTACATTAGTCTAATATCTGTGTTTATTTCACTTACTTTCGATTTGTGTTTCTTTTTAGTGACCTATTACTAATAGAGGATGTCGACATATTTACATAAGAGCACAGTGCCTACGGAAAAAATGACAGAATACGACAAAACTGATAATGGATTTACTATAACAGTGGTAAGACTTCCCACGACTCTATCCCCAATGGACACTGGGTTTGCCATATTACGTCTCATCGCTTTATTCGCAGACAACGTAATTTACTATAGAAGGGATGGTTGCAAAATGGAAGTGTATTTTTTACCGGATGTTCCTGGTATGATCAGGCAAATGAAGGAACGTGGACTTTTGAAACGAATTGATATTTTTAAAATTTTGATGTCAAACGAGGTGATCGTATGGGATGAATGTGGAGGCAAATACTTAATTGCACATAAATCAATTGATAATTATCAAAATTTCGAACGTCTTCACAAATATATACAGAATTCAAATCGCAGATACGTAAGCTATATGGAGTTGGAAGAATTGCATGAAACGAATTACAAAGAGAGGCCTATAATCTCCGTACAGAAGAAAGTACTTCAAACTGCAGAGTTATACCCACTCGACTCGTCTCAATACGCTCTTATTAAATTTGAGAGCATTAATCCAGAAACACTGAATGACCAGAAAGCTGCCATAGTCACATCAGGTTCGAGTTCAAAAAACAGGAATGATACACTTAGGCAGGTATGCACTACACCAGACAACTCCTCACACTCTGGTGCGTGTTTCATTGATTTTGAAACTAACAACGTCGCGAGCCTTCATTCAGCGGAAACTAGTTCTAACGAAGCTGTTCCTGCTGACCAATATGTTCATACTTCATCGCTTCCAGCGGTACGAAAACCTCCCAGGTATCAAAAATACAGCACAGAATCAAGTAGGTTTCAGACATATTCCGGATGGCCGCACACAACCCCGACTGTTGAGGAATGTGTATTTGCTGGTTTCTTTTATACAGGTAGGATATGTGTACGACAATTTATGTTTATAAAACAGCAGATGAGTGGTCATGGTTCGAAATAGTTTAAGAACACGAATAGCAATATGACCATATCTTGTCCATCTGTGTAATGCTGCGTGACTAGCTTTGAACGCAGGGGGGAATAATTTTGGTTAATATTTGTAACTGACCTCATTCTGGTGTCACATACCAAACACATTGCTGTTATATTGGAATCCAATACAAACATTTCACCCTAAAACATTCAGGCAATCCAATTTTGACAGTTGAACATAGTTAAAACAATTAAACCTCTCGGCCGTTTTGTTTCTGAGAAAATGCTGTACAGCTGTTTGACAATATAAGTCTATATCAATCATCTCTGTAGCGCGGCTAGGTTTGATCCCCATACATTCTCCTTGAACAAACCGTGAAGAGGACTATTATACGAAATTACACATAAAATAATAAACCTTACATCTTTGTTGTTTTAAAGAAGAATGTGGTTTTTTAAGTAATGCACTATATAAGTCACTACAAATCACATCATCTCAGCTTTTACCCCAGTGGCATGACTTGAACAAACGTTGTACCGGGCAAAAACTTGACGTGTCTTACCAACTATTAAAGCCATGGAACTTGAACTTGTGCTTTCAGAGAAGATTCTTTATATGATTTAAAAAAAAATCCAAAGCATATGATCGCTTGGAAATTGACAGTTTTGACCTTAGGGGAATGATTTGTACAAACTTTGCAGAGGACCACTTAACGACGTTACACACCAACTTACCAACTTCCAACTAGTGTTGATTCAAAGGAGATATGTTTAATTGATTGATATTGTAGTCTTTACAAATCATGTAAACACTACGTGCCATTTTTGACCACAGACCATTGATTAAAACACACTGTGTATAGGACCTATATCTGTTGTTTATACCTTATATGAACACTATGGAATTTATGGTGTCCGGGAATCAATGTTTGAAAGTATTTTCTTAATATTTCTATATAAACCATGTGACACCCTTGGCAAAGCATGGTTTGAACAAACTAAGTAGAGGACAACTGCAAGTTGTTGCTAACCTAATGTTAAACCAGTGACCTTTACAGTCGTAGACAATATTGTTTTAAAAAGTATTGACCCCCGTGTGATTGATTGAGTAAGCTTGATATAATACTATGACCTTTTCCTTTGAAGATAATAATATTTTAAAAGGTATTTACAATGTAAGTCTATACAAATCATAGGGCCAACGTGGAATGGTCAGTTTTACCCCGATTGTATGATTTGAGAACTTAGAGAAAATCCTTATTTTAGTTATTTACACGACAAGTCTATATAAATCAGGTGATCCCTGGGTTTTAACCAATTTCGTCCCCAGTGTCGTGATTTGAATAGACTTTGTAGAGAATAACTATAATATGTAACCTATCGAATTTTAACTCTCTGACCCTTCAGTTTAAGAGATGAAGATTTTAAAAGTTTTAATCTCTATTTTTATCTCTGGTGACCTACATATACATCAGATAATTTTTTTTAAACATTTAACTAGCGGCGTAGAATCAGATGACATGTTAATGAAATAGTTAGGGATCGCGGACGACAAACGACGCACAGCTATCAACTATCGACGGTTAAAATGCGGTCCAAAAAGCTTACTTTGGTAATTGCACATATGAGATGAAAAAGATTATGCGTTTATTTCCCGCGCCGACTAGCAGAGATGTTACAGCTGAATTACTAATCAGAGGATCGCGGGTTGATTCTCTAACCGATCACGTCACATATGTTTTGATTGGTCATGCAGATATTTCCAGGGACTTGCTCCCCTTCCTCTTAATCAAGTAGAGCAAGTGTCAGTTACTGTCATAAGTGAACTGATCGCCGTGATGTGACTGAAATATACAGCTGTAAAGAGAAAAAATAGACACACGTGATTCAACTATAGCTCCATGATTCTCGTATGACATGTATTTCAGGTGACAATGACCTTATCAGATGCTATCAATGCGGAATAGGCCTTAAAGACTTCAGTCCTATGGACAATCCCATGGTTGAACACATCAAACATGTACCGACGTGTCCCTATCTGGAATCGATATTTGGAAAAGACGGTCTCAAACTGCAACAGGTAAACGTATGTGTACGATATATCCATTTATTATCCGTAAGGTCTTAATTTTAATATTATTATCGGGTGGTATTCGAGACGGACTCTTGGTACTTATATACGGTATATTGGTCCATCATACACTCTCTTATCATATTTGTTTATGTCCGCTGACTGAGAAAACAAGTGTTTCAGTTCATGTTTGTTATTACATTTACTATCATTTAATATCAACATGTCTTTAAAGATTTAATATGAAACGACATACATTTTAAAACTAGTTTTTAATATTTTTAGAAACATGATTCTGTTATATGTGTTTATTTTTTTTATGGAACTACAGTATTAAAAAAAACTTGTAATTAACATTGAGGTATATTGTAAATGACCAACAATCACAAGGTTTCTCGTATACACTGTATTTACCTCACTCAAAATGTCTTCTCATGCACACTGTGGACAACCCATGTTTTTGTAGTCAAATATAGAAGGGTTCAACCAAGCATATTCTTACACTGTTTGCAGGCACAAATACATAAAATTGATCCAGAAAATGTTCGTCGACGCCAGTATGAAGAATTTTTAAGCCATGGAGGAACAAATGGTATGGGTGAAAACTTATACATTTCTTAACATACATTTACTTAACAATTGCTAGATTTACATATGTGGTTATTCCAATGTCACTCATGGACTATACGATTTTGCATGTTGCATTTTGAATGTTTCTATTGCATAACACTTGTTTCCAATTAATTGCATCTTTTTGTAGTTACAATTATTAAAATCCCGAATATGAATATTTATGAATAATAAATCGACCAATACATTTCTTGTTTATCATCCGTAAATTGATTTAATTCAAATATTCTATATCAGACGGAAACCAAATAATCAGAAGTCCTCAATTTAATACGTTTGAGTTCCGAATTAGGACGTTCGAAAACGTAAACTTCCGCTGCATAAAAACACCTGATCAACTGGCTGAAGCAGGTCTTTACTATACAGGTATCCCTTAACATATAATGTTTGTTACTTAAACCGATGTAAAACAGAAATATATTTTTGCAACACATAGATCCACAAAGTATATCGATATCTGCAATGGGTAACTTGCAATAAACTATGCATACATGTCATCGTTGCACTAGACAATTGTAAACTACTAATGAGACCATATGATTTATTGTGAAAAAATATTGAATACATAAAAGCTTACATCATGCTTTACTCGCTATACATTTTAAAATACCATACTCGAAACTAACACAACACATACACTTCACTTCTTAAATCGTACTTGAGACTTAAAACATGTACACACTTAAACTGCCAAACTTGTTTTTAATTGCAGTTTTATGTTAAACTTTATAAAAGTCATTGCATAAAATAGGGATTGTACTTTTATAGATATTATGGTTTATAATGTTATGTTCGGCAATGCTAAAATAAATCGAATTTCAAACCATTAGTTATTGAATACGGTTTAACTTTTTTTACAAAAGGTGTTGGTGATGAAGTGCGGTGTTTTTCTTGTAATGGGGGACTGCGAAACTGGGAGGAAAATGACGACCCGTGGACAGAACATTGCAAATGGTTTCCGTCATGTGGATTCGCAAGGGAAATGAAAGGGGCAGCATTCATTGAACGAATTCAACAGAATATGAATGCCACATCTGAAATGCTGGTAATATATTAGTAACTTCAATTATAATTGGGTTACTGATCGCATTCAATACAAGTATTGAAAGTTTGTTTTAGATGTATAGACATGTTTTATATTTACTTATCACTTGATTGAGTTACATGAAATCTCGAATATGAAAGCAAAATTGTTCGCACTGTACAAATAAACCCCTCTAGGAACATTTAAGGTAACGAATAAATAAATAACACAAGATGCTGAAACAGCAATAGTCACCTGAGAATCATCCAACTGTATCCTATGTTTAACTTGTGTGATGTCGCATTGTCGTATACAAATGTCGTTGGCATGTTGTGTGCAGGTCATTGCTTATTTGTTTTGAAGAAAGGACTATTAAATACTTACACAAATTTCACCCCTGATAATATCTCTGGAGAAACAGTATTACTATGTGTATAACAGTAATTTTATTGATTTCATGCTTGTTAAGAATACTACAAGTTATACACCAGAAAGTCGTAAAAGCGATAATTCACAGCTTGATTTCAATCTCGATACACTGAGGACCACTTGCTTAGAGGACATGGGATTTAACATCGAGGCCTTCGACAATGCTGTTCATCGCCTGAGACAAAATGGTTTGTACAAAAAAACTTTATATTTGAAATTAACATTATGTGTCTAACTTCATGAACTTAAAAACAAATATGCATACATGGTCATTTCGTCACTTGGTTTTAGGCATCACCTTTCCAAACATTGAGGACATTGTAAATGAAATAGCTCAATTTGAAAAGGTGGGTACAGAAGCTGCTCCTACAGACGGTAAGTATCGATTTATTTTTTATTTCAGCAACCTTAAACTTTCAAATTGAATAACTTAAAAAATCGTTAACATAAGTGTTTCAATAAGTGTATGCAGTGTCCGTGATAATATAGACAACGAGAATTTCTCTCCAATAGATTATGGATTCTTATTTAGTCTAAAAATATTAAGACATAATCATGTCTTTAATTCAATATATTTCTTCAATTATACATTTAAATCGCATTGTTTTTAAATTGTTTATCATTTTTGTACATATAACTATTTATATTTTTCGGAACAGTTTACAAAGAGAATAAACGCTTAAAGGGTATGCTGATATGCCAAATCTGTAAAATCAACAATTCAAACGCGCTTTTTCTACCATGCGCCCACCACGTGATGTGTTTCAACTGTGCACATGATGTAAGGAAATGTCCGCTTTGCCAGAGACATGTTAATGATATCGTCAGGACCTACATGGGCTAATTTTTCTCTCTCTCTATATATATATATAATAGGTTAAAAAAGGACTATCGCTTTTATCATGCGTATTTGTTATTGTTGATCACTCCGTACTTATAACAACAAACAATACTGAAAAAAAAACACATTGTATCATACATATGTATTTGTGATATGTTCGTTTTGATCTTACGGTTTTCAAAACATGATACTTAAAATGATTTTTTTTATAAAGTCGTTAACTCTTTTAACTTATCGGCTACTTAATGTAATTGTTATATATTTACATTTTATAAATTTCGTCTGCTTACGTATCCGGCTGATACATATATTTTGACAAATGACAAAATTAAAAACATAATATTTACTTCGTTTGTAAATTGCAATGGGATTTGAAAATGTACTGATTGTACTGGTTTGCAAATGTAGTTTTTTCACGTATTAACAATTTTTATTGTGTTGTGTAACTTTTCGCATTATTTAGCCATCCATTTCTTTATATTAATGCTCATCTTATTTCAAAGCTATATAACATCCAAATAAGTATTTATTCAATACTAATCATTACTGTATGTTAGATATTTTGCGTAACAAATGATGTAGGTTGACATAAATATATTCGGGAAGGTATTTTATATTTATATACACAAGTTACCCATACCGAACATGACATACATATTTATAAATGTGGTAGGATTTACAATCTTAGTTTTTATATAATGAATTTCCATATGATTTTCAATGTTAACATTTTGTGTGTTCACATTTGTTAACGTTTTCTTTTTCTAGATGCATAATTTTGCAAACCATATAAATGTAAGTTTTCGAAGGCATCGAACATCTTAACAAGTATCTAAACATATGTGTATAAGATGAATGTGTAGCGTAATCAACGGTGTCATATGATATATTTTTGTTCAGCAAAAATAACTTTGCATGAGTGATATAATTGTTATGTTACAATTTTCAGAATGTAATTTTAACAATTGATCTTTCACAGTCGTGACCATCTTTGCACACATTTGACCTCTTGAGAATAAACGTGGAAAACTAATAAAATGCAAACAAAATCTCACTTACTGAGTCGAACATTTTGGACTGGTCTAAACTCAATTTAATCGTTTTCTTCGAATCTGTACGTCTATTCATTTTCGTCTAACTATACGTTGACCGCAAACCGCTCCTAACATTTATCCCATCATCAGACGTGCATTGTCGAAATAAGCCACTGTGGAATATATTTTCCTTTATTTCTGCAATGCTAAAATATAGCTGCCCGGCGTGGCGGAGGAGGATGGTTATATTACTCGGAATCGACTTTAAAGTAATCACTTTTATTAAAATCAAATCAGATTCAACAAAACAAACAATTTGATACCAATATGTAATATATTTTAAACACAAAATGCAACACAAACAGCAAAAAAACAACATTTTTTTTACAAATATTGAGTGCCCGTTCTCATGACGTAATTATTAACAGGGACTACTTTTTTGTATGACGTCATTTAAAACGGTTCAGCAGGTCGCCATTGTTTACCTTGTGTATCGACTTTTCTCGTCAATGAGTGATTACATGTAAAAATCAACACAATGCAAACCTTTTTTTTCAATTGTTCAGAAATAAATATTTAAATATATGAAATGTTTTTTTTTATTTCATGTATTTTATTTAATAAGTCAGCAGCCAAACAAGTTGTCTGCTTAAGACTTAAATGTTAATTGTTCTTTAAATAATAAAAAAATAAATAATACACAATCAAGAATTTAAATAAAACTGCAGCAAAACATATTTCAGCAAATTACATAAATTTTGACAACAATGTCCAACCAAGAAACAGGGAATTTTGATGTGGTATGGGATGGTTTGTTTTCAAATCACAATATTCAAGATGTTGTGGAATTAAGTTTTGACGAATTTCAGCAAAAATATGGAATAAATGCACTTCAATTTGATGAGGATTTAACTGAGACTACGGCCACTGAGTCAAATTGTGATGATCAAAATAACACAAATATTACAGTTCAAAATGAAGCCAAACATCTTACCCAGTCAATTCCAAATGAATTAAAAAAAATTGAGCTTTCTGATGTCTGACAGTACATCATCAAAGAAGAAAACAAAAACAGCAAAAAAACATTAAATGACACAACAAAGTTCCAGAGGTTTCTACTGACAAAGGTGAGACCAGGGAAATGCATCAAATGGATGTCGATGTCCTTGACGAACATATTGCTCCATTTATTCCATCCCTGCAACGCCAAGATGGCAGAGAGTATGAGCCGATAAGTATCCGGGCCATCATCAGTAGCCTAGACCGGAAGCTGATAAGACACAAATACCATTTAAGCATTATGAATGAGAAAGGGCCACAATTTTCTCTCACAAGAGAAACCTACAATGCTAAAAAGAAAAGCCTAAAAAGCAGGTAAAACTAACTTTCTTTTCAAAGTGGGTAATGCACGATTTTGTCAAATATTTATGAATTTATATAAAATGTCTAAAAAACTTATGATACATATATTTCAATATAAATTAAAATAATAGTTAGGAAGAACATGTGTCAAGATGCGAAATAAGCAAGATAATCAATTCTGAAGTCGAAAATGTATGTACTGTCGAATTCGCCAGTATGTTTATCATGCATGTACGGTGTGAATCTAAATTTAGATTTACGGATCATTTTAATTTCCTGCAACGATATTTATTCATACGACACAAGACTTCTAACTGCGAATGTAATAAAAAGACGAATGCTTTGGTTATTGTTGGAAAATATGTACGAAATATCTTCGTTACAATCGGCTCGGGGCGCTTATTTGTCTTTGCTGCATTTTATGAAATTCATCTTCAATGTATAGTTTTTCTTGCCTATTTTGTGTTATTGTAACAATTTTTTATCAATATATATTACAATTTAACACACATCAAAATCGTGCATACACTTTACACTTTAAATGAAAGCAAATACCGGAATAAATTCATTACTCAATACTGTACTTCATTATTTAATGAAAACTACGACAGTTTGTGATTTATTGACAAAACAATAATATTTTGTATACTGACTGCAGTATTTCCATAAGACAACAGGGACTGATTTTCACAGTTTACAGCAACTGTGTTGCTTTTTTGGAAAAGTACCTGGTACCGATCAAATCTGGAATTTCTTTGCGTAATTCAGTTTATTGGGATTTTTCGCGTTAATCTAGAAATAAGGACAAATAAAGAAATAATTTTAAGAATTCGTATGCTTTAAATAATAATGGGTTTTTCTTTATGCAAACCCCATTTGCTGTTATTGAAGGAAAAGGCAACCGGCCATGTGAGGCAGAAGAACTTACCGACCATGAAATTGATATCATGTGGCAAAATCTGAAGGGTGTCCTTGGTCCTCACATTCCAACAGCTCTTGTCCACACCATGTGGCTAAACAACTGCTTTCATTTTGGTTTGTGTGGCACGAAAGAACAAAACAGCCTTAGGTATAATCAATTTTACACCTGAAATAACAGAAATTAAATAAACAAATAAAAAACTTTGCTGTTTGCTGCAGAAAAATTGTAGACATGTGGTGTCCAATTAGGGACAAGATACATTCCAGAAAATTATTTTAAAAATCAGTTTCTAAAACTATTCAAATTTAATGTGGATTAATAACTGTACTTCGGTTTATTTGATGATGGTGGTGGCATTCTTTTGACTGTAGCAAAAGAAACATTAAAATGTTAAATTAATTGATTTCTAGCGTGCAAAAAATGTTAATGCATAATAGGTTTCATTTTACCACGATCATGCTTCCAAAGATTACAGAAAATATCAAAGCTAGGCCATTGCGCATGCGGAGATTATACAGAATGGCGGGAAATGATGACAATGTCGTCTGATGCGATATATTTTCAATGGCTAAAAATACCATAACTGATCGGATATTGTGCAATGGAATGCTAAATGACACGTTGGATTGATGAATTCTTAATACAAAGTATGAAAACGCTAATGACTGCATGGGTTTTGTGATTCATTTCGAAAATATTGTAAGTATGCCAGTGTTTACGATACATGTACAATGTATAGGGATGACGCAACCAGTGTTAAAATGTAATGATCGAATTTTATTTTGCATGGAATACTTACCTTTTAAATTCGTTAATTCTTAAAAATGTAAAATTCCATCTTTCATCACTAAGAAAACCATTCGTTGTCTGCGAAATTTGCAAACTGCGGAGTGCGCAAGATTATCGGACGCGCAAGATTACCGGATTTAATTGTATATAAATATTACAGTACATGTCTGACAGGGTGACAGTAAATTTGTCAACTTGAGGAAATACTGTCAACCGAGGCAAAGCGGAGGTTGATGTATTTTCCCGAAAGTTGACAAATTTACTGTCACCCTGTCAAACATGTAATATTAATTTTTTTATACCTTTAATTATATACTATATCTGAAATTTTTAAAGGCTCATAACTCATGTCATAAGTACAGAACATGCTGATAGTAAAAACACATCCTCCTTGCAATTAAGCTTTCTATAAAGTTTCATTGACTTCCAGTCAGACGTTGCTGAAACTTAACTCGTACACGCAAGTAATGGATTATGTATTATACACTGTTGTTAAATATCTTCATTTCAAGAACTCTGAGAACAACACACTGAAGCGAAATGTCCTTTCTGAATAAGTCCCCTCTAAATCAAAGCGCTGATGGCATAGCAATTGTTCGCTATTTCATAACCTCAAACGCAACTCGTATTTCAAAATTAAGCTATCGCTTTTTTAATCGCAAGTTTAAAGTAAACGAAACCCATTCAAATGGAAATTTCTTTAACAATACATGTGTTTTTAATAAAAAATAAATATATTCAAATATACATTGAGATAATTCCTGAAAATAAATAAAAATAAATAAATATGTATATAGTACTTTTTACTCACGAATTAGGTATTCGTATAGACAGCGCTGATTACCCGTAATCTAGTGTTAATACATTTCTTTTTATCAAAGCAGGTCACATAGTTTCAACCAGACTCTGACCTAAACATCGGAAAAGAACACTAGTGTGCGTGTAATATTTAGTTGTTTTTTATATTCGGTATAAGCGATTGTACAGTACAAGTGGGTTTGAGCGATCATTTGTACGTGTTTTGGTCGTTGTAAGTCAATAGAAGAGTTATTGTTTAACTAATGTTCAATGTTTCATAAATTCAAAACTGTGAATCAGAACAATATGTAAACTATACTTTCTATTGTTATCGTCCGTGCAATTTCGGAAGAGTAAGGGAATAGGATCATTTCTACCTACAAATATATCCCAGCTTATTCCCTAAGATGTTAACCTTAATTCTGTTAGGTTGTCTAATCAAACCACTTAGGCTTATCAAATGCGCAACTACGATAAAAGCTTAAAACCACTGCCCAGGTTTCAGGTAGGAGAACCTCTTGAAACCAAGAAAAGTTATCAACATACAATCATATACCTCTTGCATAATACAAGCACCTCCTGGGTGAAAATTCAGGAGAAATCGCCGCTACCTGTTGAGAACCAATGAACATTGCCCAGCTATATCAGACTTTACACCGATGTAAAAGCCTGAAAAAAGTCAAGCACTTTCAAAGAGATAACGCAACAGACACGTGATAGTGTATTGGACTCTCGACATCCATCTATACCAATTCAGCAGTTTATAAATTTTCCCTGATCTGTTAATTTTCCCAGGTAATTAATGACCTTTGCTGCGCAAAAATACCACGTTACTATGACGTAGCACATAGCGGGCTATTTTTATGAAAAAAAATAAACTCTTTCACGACAAGCATGATTCAAAAATTGTTTATTGACTGTTTCTATATATTTTCCTTTCAAAATCATTCCATTTAACATGATATTTATAATATATTTATGTTTGTGAATGAATGCAGTTTAAGAACTGAAATCTCGGACATATATGATTTATTAGTTTAAATCTTGTTCGGTGATAAGTAGTAATTAATCAGTACGATTTTGAGACCACTGTACGTTAGTTGGTCTGCTGAAAGTGCGTGTTATACTCATTTGATTCGCTATCTTATGTCTCAGTTGTCTGAGTATATCTGTTTTATAGCATTAACTAATTAAAGTTCATGCGATGATTTAACATTACGTAATGTGCAACAATTCACAACAAAAGTACTTACTAGTACATAAGACAATTTATATATACCCATATAGGCAATGTGTGCTGGAGAAGAAAACAATCATACCGGTAAGCAGAATTATTAGCAATCGGGTTGAGAATGTTTTTGTTTTTATTTATTTGTGTGTTACGACACAAATGTTATCTCATTCCGTTTACAAATGATGATGTTGAAATCGATAAAGCAATTTAACCTTATTTGTGTTATATGTATTTATCTTTTTTAAATTTTAAAACAATTTATTGATACATATGCTGGTACTGTTTGGAAAAGCTCTTTTATGACTTTACTTAAAATATCTTTTGCCAATATTTCCTACTTCGTAACAATTAATAAGCATATGCCGAGCAGCAAAGTACTACTGGTATGGTATACAATAAGATGCTTGTTCGCTTACAAGAAGGTACGAATATGTCGAATAGTATATGTCCTCTCCTGCATTGTGCTAATTATGGGACTTAATGGACTATAGTTCACAACGATGAAACGAACATTAAGAAATGCTTCCGCCAAATTGTGTCCGCTGGTGACTACTTACATCGATTGGGAATGTCACAAAGGTTTGGCGGCAAACATGCTCATGAGCAATTTGCAACACTATATTATGTTATAAATAGTACAATGAAAAGTTAATGGAAAGGTGTCCACTGTTTATTGAGATTACTATAAACATATCCGCAAATTAGCTCAAGTATCAAACATGCGTTTTCTAAATTGTTATCAAGCTTCACCTATTATTTAGAAGTAACGCAATGTTTAAACACCAAAACTCTCATTTAAGGCTGTAGATATGTTATGCTTTACTGTTGTAAGGGCAATGCGTCAAAATATTCGAAGTTCGCAAAGAGAGAGAGAGAGAGAGAGGGATGGAAGGAGGGTAGGAGGGAGGGAGAAATGGAGGGATGGGGGGATTGAAGGTAAGGAGGGAGGGAGGGATGGAGGCAGCGAGGGGGGAGGGAGGGTGGCAGGGAGGAGAAGGGAGGGAGAGATTGAGTTAGGAATGGAGGTATGGATGGGGGGAGGCAGGGAGGAAGGGAGGCAAGGAGGCAGGGAGAGAGGGAGACAGAGAGAATCACTTTTATATTGTAAAGTTAATATTCATTAATAATTTCTTGTCTTCGTTTCTATATAATTAATTGTAATGTATGCGTTCCCAGAAGTCTTAATAATTAAACTTCGATTTCATCTTTAACAATTTCTGGTAGGGGATCACCCCGTGTTAAACGCCTCATTATTGAAACTAGCGGGTTAATATACATTATTTCAACGATTATATTCAGACGTGCATATAAAACAACATCATGAATCTGAACTCATAGAAGTATATTTTTTTTAACGACAAATAACTCTACTTTAAGTGTTAATGTATTCTGTTACTTTATCAAAATAATGTTTTAACGCCTAACCACAGCACAAATAGATTTTGGTATTTTAAAGTTTATTAAGCTTAAATAATTGATACTATGCGAGCCTGCTTTGATTTGTCATGCTAACATACGTGGTATTCTTATTTATAAGACGCGCAAGGAATTTATAGATACTTTTTATATGGGCTAATTTCTCCAAATATTACCAACATAAAACGTAGCTTAATATTTGAGAGCGTCACCAAGTTGGACTAACATACGTGGTAGCACTCACCGCTGTTAACGTTTACGGTTATTGCTCTAAATACATATCAACCAAGTTTGTTAAATTGTTACACATAAATAAACAACCATTCTGTTAAAGTAATATTGTAATACTATTTTTAAACGAAGCATCAAAGTCGTTGTTTCATCGGAAAACAAGTGCAAAATAATTACCCAAGACGTATTGCCGCGTTTAAATGCCATATTAGCCATGTCACATGTCCTCGGAAAAAGATGTTACCACTAGAAAACTGCTTTGTAGTGATCAGTGTGTAATGTTTGCGTACTTAAATCATTGTAAGCTGAATTTGTGTGATTCTAAGTTCATTAAATTCATTTGTTTTATTTAGATAAAAGGTTAACTGGTGTTTTGTTTGTAATTTTCTTACACTTTTACGGTTTTTTGTGTATTTTTAGCAACCCCCGAATAAGCACAGCTACCATAACCAATCATCACCACACCATAAAGCTTATCAAGATCAGCATCGGCATTATCAGCAGCAGCAACAACAACAGCAGCAACAACACCAACACATTTTATCATATAATATGACACATCTATTATACGCCCAAAGGACTTAGCCCCTTACCCATTCTTCTTCTCCAGACTGTTGTGACCTCATTAAGAAATCACTGAAACCCGACCCCGACTAGCGAATCACGATGGAAGAAGTTGTGCGGATGCGTGGATCACAGAGGTTAAATTATTGTTGATGATTGTTCCAAACATTACTTCAATATCATCCCGTTACATGTAACATGTATTGTGAAACGCGTTTTGAGTTGAAGGTCGGAATGATTGCAGAAGCGTTTCAACTGTGGTATTACTTTTAATAAAAGTTGAATATATACAAACACCATTGATGAAACGCCGAAATATGCGTATATGTGCATTATCAGGAAAAATTATAAAACTGCATGAAAATTAGTTTAACAGTGTCAGATAAGATGTGCAATAAACGTAAATAGGTCATACGCTTTAAGACATTCGAGTAGTGTGCTGAGAAAACTGGGCTTGATGCATGTGTGTAAAGTGTCGTCCCAGATTAGCCTGTGCAGTCCGCACAGGCTAATCAAGGACGACACTTACCGCCTAAACTTGATTTTCGGTAAGGAGGGACTTTCTTGAAACTAACAATACCATAAACGCGGAAAGTGTCATCCCAGATTAGCCTGTGCGAACTGCACAGTTTTCTCAGAACGCGACTCATTTGATACATTATGTGTGCGTTTTTTAATACCCATCCGCATATTTAAAATCACAATAAGTTTTTTAGGTATTTAAACCAGAAGTATAAATTCAAATAATAAACCTTTACTATATTTGAAAGTCCACAAAGGAATGGTTTTAGTAATAAATAATAAATTATTCTGTTTTGCATCATGTTTTGTTGATTAATATGTTGTTGTTATTTTCAAACACACAGCGCGTTTTATCTGTTTAGGACAAAGTTGTCCGCTACCAAGAGCTCAATTCCCCAACAATATTAAAGCAGCTGACATTGATAATAGTATTATTCGTAAATCAGGGATCAAGAATAGCGGAGGTAAGCCAAGCACTGCCACCGCAATGTATAACATTATAAACCGGAAGTTGCAGAAATATTATGGGCATCTTTGCGCAAGCGGGAAAATTGCAGCAGACAATCAACTGTCAGCAGGACAGAGGAATTCAGCCAGTAATTAAAATGTATTAGAACCGGTTAACATAATAATATAAGTAACAAGATTTAAGTAAGAAATTAAATTAAAAAGAGAACCTTATACATAATGGAGAAGAAGAAAAACAAGTGACAACTTCAGAAAAAAGAGAAAAAACGACAACATACAGACGCCTTTTATCAAATACATGAAATACTTGTTTATAATCCGTAGTACATACATCAAGTTCATTTGAATATATAATGTTGTCATATTATTTTTACTGAGACAGAGACCTGGTACCAGTCTTCAACAGAAAACGACATTGCTCGCTGCCTCTAACGGCGTGACGTCAACATCTGGCTGCCCTACCCGGACTCCTGTGACACCACCAGTCAAGGTCGGGGACAGGTTCGGGGGTCAAGTGGAAGCCCAAAACGTCGGCGGTAGTAGTTAAGACACCGATGACGAGAAATCAGGTAAAGTTTAGTGCGTTGTTATTTATTAAGTTGTAACAGTTTTTGAAATAATAGTTATTTCATTACGTATCATGAAGTTTTATACTTTAATCTATTCCCGTTTGCATTTAACTAATCCATTGAATATATAGTATTAACAAGGTGATAAAACTGTTTATTAACACCATTTTTCACCATCATATTATTGAAGTTGCGGAACAGGTTTAGTTTTTGCGCGGTCTCTTAAAGACTTTTTGAAGCCTTTTTAAAGCCGCCATCCATGTGTCTCTATCAGCAGTTACAAAATGTGCCGCAAGTATTTCAATGGTATTTAATACTGGTGTTTTATATGGTTAAGCTCGCATTTAAACAATTGTGCATATTGTTTATTAATAAAATTGGATATACATGAAATTATCATGGTTTGCTTCCCTATCGAATGGAAAGCGTACATGTAGCTGATATATGTACGACTGGCATTCGTGTACGTGCCTGTATGAGTTGGTTTTACCAACGTCCTATTACATACGTTTGTATAATGTATTCACGTGATTTGGTTGAATTGTAACACTATGAATTGTATACATGTATTTTCCTTTAATAATCGCACTTGCTTGTGTTTTCTAAATTACTGAAATGATAACTTGGAATCGTTACGTATGAAGAAGCTCAATGTTGTTAAACAAAATAAAACATCGTGTTCGCTAAAGCGTTTGTAATCATTTAACAAAAACTGTAAAGCTCAAATCCAGCGTTCAATTTGTAGACATATCCGTGATTTGCATCGAACATTTTATACTCATCCCCAGCTTATGTGTACGCATTAACTTCAAATCAACAAAAACATTGCAAACACAGTCACTAGCCGTTTTGGAAGCACACACACACAGATTGAGCCCGTTTGAATATCACACACAAAAGGCACGTTCTCCTTTTTGTTATTTGTTTGAAGCGAGAAAGTGGGGATAGGCATAACATGAAACATTCCTTAAATATGGTTGACATATGTGGAAGCGTTACTTGAGACCCGTTTCTTAACTGTTATTTTCTGTGGAATTTGTGCTTATACAAAATGTGTTTCATTTGGACAGATGATATCAAGACGTTTCTTTGTACAAAGAAAGTACATATACACCTCGAGTTATATCATTATTGTTATAAGTGATAATAGTGTATAGATGTAAATTCATACACAAAAAGAGTACCAATAGTTTTTATTGGCCACGTGTATACATTTACTAAAATAAATGATCGTTATGGGGCGTGTGGTCTGCTCAGAGCCCTTTATATTTTGATGAAAAATACAATGTCATTTTAACTTAACAGTTTACCTAAATGTTTTATAATGGACCAGTATGTACCTGTCAATCATTCACTAAATTGTCAAAGCATATGTTTACGTGTGTAATTGTTAACACACAACCGTGGTTGGTCTAAGTTAAATGTTGACAATTGGCATTATGGTCGCTTCATTCTTCGTATCTGACCTCCACCGACAATCATATGCGGTGACACGACAATCATATGCGGTGACCATACAGTCAGTCCCCTCTCTTTCTTTAACAGCTTTAATCGTGTCGTGTTGGGCTTTGTCAACTAGATATTTCTTATATAAGTCCACTCCTCTTTCAAGCAGACTCTTTTGAAAAACAACACTTTGAAGCAAATTAAACACAGTTAACTTGCTCCTTGCGTAGCCGTTACATCGGAAATTGTCTGTAGACTATCAGCATATGTATTTTCTTTAAAAGCAATCTGGTGGAATACCTAGTAATTATGAGGCAGTTCAGTTACTTTCAAAGTGAATTGTAATTGTATCTGCGGTACCCTGATTAAATTAACGAACGTTCAAACTAACGTTCACCCTATTCTTGAAGATTTTGGACTTCATTTGAAGTGGATTCGTACAGCATTCGATACGCAATCTGTCCAGGCTTCCGCCGATAGTCCGATCGCATTAGCTAGTAATTTGATATACGTGAATAAACATATTGGCTGCATTCTTACTAAATTCCTAACTTTTCATTTGTACGAGACATACATTTTACGTTTTGCCTCTGTTGGTTCATCAAATACATTCAAATCGAGTATTAATTTCAAACTGTTGTTAATAAATGTATTAGGCGTAACAAAAAAAGTTGTTTGTTTCCGGTGGCCCGACCCTACCTATTTTTTTGCCGCCGGTCCTAATCTTTTTTGAGCCCAAAATTCGAAAATAATCGGACCGCGTATCTTTCGGCGCGCTCAATAAGCGTTCAACGTTATCGGCGCCGTACATTAAACTTTCAACATAAACAAGATGGCGGCGCCCAGCGCTAGCACGTCGAAGGCAGCATCGTCAGTTCTTGCGATAACATTTTTCAAATGCAAACATCTGGAGGAGCAAAAACTAATAAAAAATGTTTCTCACTCAAAGCAGATGGACGATTTATTCCAGGAACAAAACTCTCGAGACAAAACTGTCACTTACACAGTGAAGTGTAAGACGGACATGTCAAAATCGGCTGAAAGTTTTGAGATCGAAGGTAGGCCTACATTAAAGCAGTTGCAAACGTGTCAATTTTACAGTATCTATGTTAGCGTTTCCGATCGCCAAAATCGCCAAAGGCGATTGAATCTTTCAGCTGGCCATTAAAGTTTAAAATGTGAATGAAAATGGCGATTGCAAAATATCCTGATATTTCTCTATAAGTATATAATATTCCCTTCTTTTAAAGAGAACTCGGTACCGATTTCCACATGTAACCGCCATAAAAGCTCCAGGTGGTAATAGATAGTCCACTGATAAGAGATAACCGGATGCCCTTATCGTATATTTAAGCCACATAACACAGTCATGTATGACAGATGCATCACTGGAAATTTTCGGGTAACTTTCCAGTCGCCAAACTGTGATATTTAACGTCCAATCGGCTACGAGAATGTTTATGGAGGCGGAGTTATATAGCGATTATTATTTTTGATTGACATCGGTCACAGAGTAAGCGTTTATCGCAGGTTTATTTACAATGAATCACAGTTGTAGCATTAATACGTGTTATAAAACCGGTAAATAAAGCAGTACATTAAAGGCGGTTTCGGGCATCATCATCACACCTATTTACCGTACTGTAAACAATCATTAATTATGAGAAGTTGATTGCAATTGGTGAGCAGTGTAAATTTACTTACGGCGAGTAAGTTGTGAAAAACAAAACCCGTTAATAATTTGATGCGGTAACAAATTAAATCCAGTGCATGTATATTTTATCATGTCTATTTGTAGAACTGATTTACACCCTTTTACTACAACCACGTGATAATAACTATTCACTATGCATTAATACCGGTATGCCATGTAGAACCCGTGTTATAAGAAAGAGCGCGAAATTATTGTTGTCGTCTGCAATGCCAAGTTCTACGCATGCAAAGCATGCTTTTTTTAAAACAGACGATGTGTAACTAAATATAGCCTAGCCGCTCAGTACATGCAGTATTTAAGACTTACAAATTTACCGGTACGTTTGAATAAATTATATATTGCAACTTACCGGTACGTTTAAATAAATTATATATTGCAACTATGGAAAAATATGTCAATTCAAGAATACATTGCAGTAAATGTATTTTTCAAGAATCAAGAAGCACCAGACTACGGCAAAAATTATTGGGAGAAGGGGGGGGGGGGGGCGAATAGGAGTTACGCAAGACCCACCCAATCAAAGACCCGGGCATATCTGAAAGTTCTAACATTGTATACCGTTTATGCCAGTGCATGAAAATAAATATAAATGGAAATTAAAAAAAACATGAAATTATTTGATTTCACGTAACAAATAATTTATTTAAATGTGTCTTCATTGATAATTTAATACAGTCATTATTGATACCTATAGATTCATGATAATGATTATGTCGTTCATTGAGCAAATAAGGTTAAAATGTGGGTCGTGATCGTAGTGCTGAAATTTGGCTACTAATTTTTATTCCTTAGCGCCAACCTAGAGCATCTTTATTATTAAATATATTTTAAACAGGTATATATCATGTTAGAATCGGTATGTGTTTATTTATATGGTGCAGTAGTTTCGTATTACCCCACCCACTTATTTATAAAATATTAAAACTTTGTAAGACTTGGGATAAAGTTGGGTGAAGGGATGGGGGGTTGAACTATGCTGGCATGGTCCCATGGGGAACCCCTGCTCGATTTTTTCAGAGGGCTGGACTTTGTTGTTTTTTTAGAGGATTTTTTTTCTTCAGGTATATAATTTTAATTTGTTTGTGAATAGCCCGTTTAAATAATTGTTTAGCCTCTCTTTATATCATTAAATTTCTGCTTTTCTGTGCTTGGTGTGATTTGATTTTGTGATTGTTTATTGATTTGTGTGTGTGTAATTGTATGTATATAATACAAGTCGTAATAAATTTTCTGTTCTGTTCCTGAAATTCATGGGTAGATAGACCCCACGCCACCAGTACATAAAATAATCTGAAAACGTGGTCCTTTGGGAACATTAACTGCATCCAAGAAATATAAAAGCACATCCAGTTTGATTGGGTCTTTCCATGGTGATAATGTTAAATGCAACACCACTGGCGTTCCCGTAGCACTGCTTTTGAGGTATTTAATATATTATAAATAATAAATAATATAGAATACACTGCATGAACCCAAAGGACCAGAAAGTATAACAACACTGAATCCCTATAGACACTGAGGGTCAAGCTCTCTGTGACTTGTTATAGTTATGCCTTTTATTGGTCATAAAATGGTATATTTAAGCTGTTGCCAGAAGTCAACATTAAACTCGGAATTAAGGAAAGCAACACATTCAATATTAATGAACAGCAAGTTTTTATTTCATAAAAGCATTTAAATATAGTCATAAAGCATTACAGACATCATCAAATTTATTGTACATACAGTTATACACAAAACATGAGAAGAAAATGCACCATGTACGACAATTTCTAAAAAAAAAATTATTTTTAAAAATAAAATTATTTGCCTACCTACCTACCCTAATTTTTTTGGCCATGTCAGTGGAAACAAACGATTTTTTTTTAGGCCTTACACTAGCAGTGTCGAACGTTTACCATCAATACGTACGTATTACAAAATAAAAACTGAAATGCATATTTGTATGAATGAATGCATAGTGTCATTAGCATGATTTCAAAAGATTTTGCTTGATATAGTATATTTTTATTCAACTTTTGCTTTTGAACTACAAATGTTTTCAAGTGTTTGATTGGCGAACATGATCATAAAGGTCTATAAGAACTAATTACATTTGTCGTGATCGATAGATAAACTCCAATTTATGCTATGTCAATATGTAATTCGCATAACATCGTGTTGTGACTGACACACTGGATTGTGTGAAGAAAGACAAGTTATACACACTAACCGTTTATTACTCTTAACAAACCCGGTTATAATCACAAATGTTTTAAGTACAATGTGCACTGTTGCAAATCTATTTTTATGCTATGAACACAGGATATTTGATACATATTGTTAATTCAATGTGTGTATTATACCGCTCTTTGTAGTCACAGCTGAATGTGCGTTTACAATCACAACAGGGCTTTTCAATAAGTTATTGGAGGTAAACATCTTCATTACATATAGTGAAATACGATCATAATGAAATTATTGTTGGTTTGAATAGAAAGCTGAAGTATAAGTTTCCGTATTTAACATTTAGAAGAGAAAACTGCTTTTGTCACAGTGTTATGCGCAGGGCGATACGATCGAAAAATGTTATTTACTTTATCAGTTCGACCTTGAAAGGCATATTTATTTTTGCAAACCAATTGCGGGTTAACAAGTGTGTTTACGAGAGGAAAATATATATGAGAACACAAACTACTGTTTTATTACTGCGCAGAGAATAGGAAACTTGTGTTGGGTTATGATTCGGTCAATATATTATACGCTGTTTTCAACTGTTTGTGCGATTTTGAAAATGGGTCAGTTAAACCTGAATTTATATAGAAGGGTTTAAAATTGGACAGGTGTTGCAACTGTTATTTCGGAATATATATGTGTGAATGTGATATTAAACTCACGTTTAATTTCCGTTTCATGTAGTGCATCGTTTTCCAAAATGGATACATAATTGGAATATACTTCTAAGTTACATTTGATTACACAGATGTTCAAATAATGTTTGATACTACGTTCTTTCAATCTCTAATTTATTTACACGGAAACGTAAAGCATTCGTTTCAACGACTTGTTTTGTGTCTTTGTTATAAACTAGGTCAAAGCAATTTATTGTGTAGACATATTAGTTGTGTTGTTCATCTTTATGAACAAGGAAAGTGATTTTATGCAGAACGCGATTACATCCAAGGTATGTCTGATAACAGTTTAAGGTCGTCAATATTTATTTATAAATAAGTAGAGATGTCTACAAACACTAAGGCCACGGAATTTTTTAGGCGCGGCATAAACAAAAACATACAACCTGGGAAAAGGAGCATCACAGAGAAGTTAATGAAGACAAACCATTTAAGGAACCAGCGGAAACATTCACTGGGCAATGTTATGAAAGATTGCGATTCTATTGTTATCCGTGTACAATTGTCGGTAAAACCGCACGATGCTATGTACATTACAGGTGTTATAAAGACTCTCTGTGCATTGTTCCCAGAGTGTCCAATGTTCTTTCAAAACAATCAAACAATGGTAGTGTTTGTGTTACCAGAAGTTCCTACAGTATTTAAAACAATGAAATATCGAGGAAGCTTCAAAGAGCAATTGCATTATGATGACATACCAAAATCAGAGTTTATTGTATGGGGATGTAAGAAAGACACCTTTTTGATAACTATAAAATCAAGTACTAACGAATTCTTTTTCACCAATCTGTTACAACACAGTTTGCTTTACAGCAACAGAAATGTGCCGTACGAGGAACTTATCAAACTGTTTGTTAGGAGAACACTGAATGCTCCAGTCATATCTTTGCAAACATACACCGTTTATCCACTTGATAAATATCAATACGCATTATCAAGTTCCCTCAATTTAAACTATGGATTATTATCTACACAAAACGCGGAACTGGCTCCATCTGGCGCAAAGTTTACTAATAAAAAATATTCGACTATCAGTGCCCATGCACAATCTGTTGACAATGTTCATGCCTCAGCAAATGCATTTTCATCTTTTCAAAATGCAACAAAGCTTACACATTCACATCCAGTGACAACAAATGTAGAGGAAACCGCGCAAAGCCGCCGTAGTGCTAAAGATTTTATGATACACGGAGTAATTTTATCTCAAAACTCCGTAACGAATAACATTTATAGGTTGGCTTCAGCTGTTCCTGTTAATGAGGCATCTGATTCATTGACGTCTATATCAGCAGAACAGACACCATTTAAACGGCGCAAAACTTTACCGCGATATCCTCGCTATGTTACAGAATCATCCAGACATCAGTCATATTTCAACTGGCCTCATGCATTCCCAACTGAAAAAGAGTGTGATATCGCTGGATTCTTTTATACAGGTATTAACATTTTCTGTAAATGAAATTGTTTATAACATAAATCAGTTTATACCAGATGTATCACCAAATGAGCTTACATTTGATAGCATTAACAAGTAATATTCTTTTTAACAATTGTAAACGTTTTATTTCAGGTGAATTCGATCTTATACGATTTTTCCAATGCGGCATTGGGCTGAAGGATTTCAGTCCTGAAGACGATCCAATGGCAGAGCACATACGAAATGCTGAATCATGTCTGTACTTAGATGCTATGTTTGGTCCCGATGGATTGATCAAAAAGAGAGTATGTGATATTATTGTTGTATTGACTTAGGCATGCGTTGTGATTGTATTGTTCCTTTAGTAATATAATAATTATGAACTTAATACTTATATTATTTTTGTTGGTCAACATACAACATCACTTCAAAGTTGAAACCAAGGCGGATGTAAACATTTTGAAATCAATATCTTTAATTAGCATCTAGTGCGTCCACATTACTTAATTTTCAGAAAGAGCTAGATCGATCCAACCCAGAGAACAATCGTCAAAGACAATATGCAGAATTCCAAAGGAACATTGGAGCAACATGTATGACTCTTTACGTGTATTTATTACCCAATACATTGAATTGTCTTGTATATTAGTTTTTTAGTGACCTGTTTTTGTTACGTTAACCTTTGAAAAAATTTCAGCAAGCAGTCATACTTCAAGTCCCCAATATTCAACATTCGAGTCTCGCCTATTAAGTTACGAAAGTAATAACTTTCGAAGCATAACATGTCCAGAGGAGTTAGCTACAGCAGGATTGTTCTACACAGGTAAAACTATTTGTGTACAAAATAGAAAATGTTGTCAAGCAAAAAAGAAAGTATTGCTTTTAGTTAAAATTACTATTCACTCTATTAGTGTATGAATACAAAAAAAAATTAGCGCTAATTTTCGAGACTTTGTTATACACCCCCACTGCTTTGCATTGACCGTTCCAATGAGGATTTCCAACTATAGCTCATTTTATGTTTATAGTTGTTGTTCTATATTATAATCATCGAACGAGAGCAATTTTTTTTCTCTTGATAGTGCTTATGGTATTAATATTTTGCTGTATTAAATATTTGGAAAAAATCTTGGTTTTGATTGGTCATTCGTCACTACAATTTCTCCCCACAAAATATGTTGCGAAAATAGGAAGCGATGAAAATTTCTATTTGTATAATTTACTACAACTTTTGCAAGGTGTGGGAGACGAAGTTCGATGTTTTTCGTGTAACGGAGGTTTAAGGAACTGGGAAGAACATGATGACCCGTGGATAGAGCATTGCAAGTGGTTTCCCGCATGTACATTTGCAAGGGAAACAAAAGGGGATGCATTCATTGAACAAATACAACACAGTGCAAACGCGCCGACAACTATGTTGGTAATGACAGATTCCTTACAAACGAATATATCTTCATACATAAGATTAATGATAAAGTTATACAAAAAGTATAAAACAATCAATCGAGTGCAGTAGTGCCAATTTTGTTTCGTGATTCTTATTATTCATTCTTAGTAGCACAATGTTTCACTAGTCGATTTGGTACATGATTTATCCAATAAAAAACACTATACTAGCTTTAGAATGTGTATATATATTTCTTACAGAATGACTCAACAAACCCTTAGGCAGATGTTCATCACCATAATGACCTTGACCTTGATATGGATCTTTGGACAATGAAGGCCGTATGCATGAATGAAATGGGGTTCACTGCGGAGATCTTTGATGAAGCATTTTATCACTTAAATTTTGATGGTTTGTACGTTTCCCATAAACAATTTAGTATCATTTGCTTGAACAAACACTTATGTTACGTCATTGTTTTTTATGTCTGTGTTTTCTCTTTGCAGGTTACCACCATCCAAATATTGAAGACATCATAAATCGTATTGACCAGATACAAAAGGAAACACCCGTTCAATATTCATCAGCTAAGATATCAGGTAATATATGTTATATGCGCAAACGATAATGTATATGCCTTTCCACGCATTTACACACGACATGCTAATGTTAATATTGAAACACTGTATAAACAAATGTTCTGTTTAATAAATTTACATTTATCCCGCAGTTAATATTATAACAACGAACACTTTGTGTGTAAAAGGAGAGAGAATGTTTGTAGTATTATATGGATACAGTAAAATACTTCTATGTAACGATGGGCTAGTACCTTTGCAAATAAGATAAAGAGCCTTAGAGATCTAATTTGCCAGTTCACGGCTCACACGCAGTTCCAAGGCTGCCACAGATCATCGATCAAGATATTCATTGGGTTGAATAATAGGAACTGTATTGGGTTTGATTTTTATCACAGAATTATAAATGAGCCTTGTGATAAGGGTATCTGAGACGGTTGCAAAGAAGTACAGTGCTTTTCCTATAATTAGTTGAGATAATACCTGATTTTTGAAGACTGATATAGGGGTATAACTATCAGACTAGCGTGTATCCTATTTAGAAAAAAATTCCCCAATCACGAACAATCTTTTATAATGATAATTGTTGAAAACGCAATGTTTCTGTTTAAAACTAACTGGGATCTTTCCAATTTTCTATTAAATATTTATAAGAAAGGTAATCTTGCCGACATTATTACACATTGGTCATTTCTATATTAGACAAACATGCTACAATTATGTTCATTTCTCGATTTGTTTTTTTAGAAACGTTTTACGAAGAAAACCAACGTTTGAAGAGAATTGTAAAATGCTCAAAATGCAAAATCAACGATTCGAACGCGCTGTTCCTGCCCTGCGCCAATCACTCATGTGTGTCGCCTCTGCACATGACACGAAGAGGTGTTCCGTCTGTAACAGAGAAGTTTATGATGTTGTCAGGACTTTCATGGGTTAGAAAGTCATTTGGCAAAAACAAACATATGCACAATAAGCAACTATATCAGTTGAAATAGACAAATATAATTCGGAACCTATTTATATGTGTTTGGTTTTCAGCACGTCGCTTTTTGGAACATATTGTGAGTATTTTGTAAAATATTCCAAGACGTGTTAAACAGTTGATTTGATCACATGGTAATGGTGACGCCGCTAAATAAGTTCATCGCGCAAGTTGTATAGTTACATTCCTTGAAACGTCTGATTATGTATTTTTTAAAACACTATTGTCCATGTAATGGTTATCAATGAAATTGTACAGAAATCATGTTTTAAAATACGGATTGTGATGCCGTGTAAATACGTGATATGAGTATGTACTTATTTATATCTTTTGTTGTATATACAACACCATTATATTGAAAACATTTCTGCAACACCATTATGTTGTAAACATATTTTAGTATATATATATATGTTTAAATATTAATGCATTGTTTCATCAACGCAAATATGAAAATGCGTTTGCAAGACCTCTTAAACAACAGCGTTTGTTTTTGTCTATTTCAATGTAGATCTTGTTCAAATATGTTAGCAGGGTTAATATGATAACTAGAAGTGTAGTAAAGGCATTGTTGACAATAATATCGAGACCGTTTTCCTTAGTTTGAAAGCCGTACCCGGATAATTCACTTAGTGCAGACCTGGATAATCCGCGATTTTAGAGTTTTATTTTCAGCAGAAGAACATATGCTGTGTTAGGGATCTGTTATTAAAGACTACATTATCTATGTAGTCTTTCTCTCGTCAACTCTATTTCAAATTTCCTCCTTATTGCATATTATTGCCAACTTGCTAATACTAGACTAACCACCCAAATAAGTTCATCTTACACAGGGCAAGTATGTGAGTAATGAGTAGATTAACTGATATATTTGTCATACACTGCAAATTATCCATTAAATGCTAAAATGTGTAACATTCAATGCCCCCGTTGTAAAATTGTAATTTATTATAAAATGGATAATTGTTTTCGTGCAGTTTTTCATACCATGCGTATAAAAATCCGTGCTGCCAATCACTGACGATCATTGATAATTACTGTTGCAGACACACAATAATTTATACATTTATATTTGCAAAATAAGTAACTGCTATAGTAATACCGAACACGAATCATTCAGTATTAATGGATTGCGTCTATATAAAAACCAAACGAAGCTATGTTATGTGCAAATTTGAACACAAAAATATCTCGGCAAGACCTAATTAAATTGTATTCATATACAGAAGTCTATATATTGAAAGTGTACGTTCAATTATAATGCAATCATCATCGTATGCGGAAGGTCCAAAAAGGACCTTTATTTTTTTTTTATCTAACATCGAACAAAAAATGTTGCAGACAGTTATGTTTTCCAAAAAGTTTACAAGAATATTTGAAAATCAAGCGTTATTTTTTGTAGTGCATATTCACAAAAGCGTATAGGTGTAGAATTCACTATATTCACTGCAAGCTCTTGTGAAAGAAAGAGGAAGAAAGAAAGAAAGACGGAGCAATAATTCTCTAGAAATATAAAATTGAAAAATAAATTCTGATAAGATTTATCGTATCACTTTACAAGAAATCAATAATCATTTGCATTTCGATAGATACTGACAAAAACCGGAAACGTGAATGGGTTTTACCTCACAGTCGGACATATTCGTGCTTAACAACACATTAGCGTACGCAAATCATATAAGAAGCACCAAGTACTATAATGAATAACATTATAATGTAATATATCTTTACCAAAGTCACATTGAATCAGAAACGTGACAGTATGGTTTTGTTAGATCTTTTTGTCTTTTTAAATTATTATGTCTCACATTAAGTGGATATAGTATAAGAATAATTCGATTTTATCGATAATCCAAAATATTCAAAATTCCCGTCGTGATTGTTAAATTTCCTGGTTTCTGATAATTCATCGAGTTGGAGCGGGTCCTACACATTTAACGCATATGGTCATTAACTGCGGGATCCAAATAAATCAGAATGCTATTATTATAGAACATCAACCTTTCACATTTTGCGCATATATTTGGATTGGTCAGTAATAATTACTATTGTATACACATACTAAAAAATTAATATCGACTACATCAAAACCTAATAAAAAATACATCTTTATGTTATAAATATTTAAAAAAAGAATCATGTTGTTTTAATTCGACGGCGGGTAATAATAGAACGTTGATATTATAAATCAGCTTTGCTACTTTGCAAAAGTGACTTAATGGAATAACACGACCACACGTGACTTAATGGAAATTAAAAACCTGGTTTCTACCCAAATCATATCAACATGAACCGTCACATTATAGGTTAACATTCATTTCTCTTAACAGTGCACATACTTGAAATACAACATAAAATCAGCATCACACTAGAAATAAAATGAGCAGCAGCTCCGCCAGAATGAACATTCGTGCAACATGAATGTTTTCCGAACAATCTACCGGAATTCGATGTGCTATCTTAAAAATCGTGTATGTTAACAGCGTTTTTAGATTTCATCCAAGTTCCGTTAATATTCGAACGTCATTCAAACGCGTTAACATTTTTTAAATAATAGTTATTTTTGAACTCGAACTTTTTTGCTTAAAAATAAACTTTTGGTCCACAATGTTGCATTAAGTCAATTCTTCTCCCCTGCTTGTGTGGCTTATTTCTGTTCATTTCAAAAAATATGATTAGAGTGTTATATTGTATTTTCAATATCTCTTACGTAATTGACGAACCGCCATAGTATTGAAGCTTTTACATTATGGAGAATGCTTATTATTGCATGGTGTAAACAACACGACTCCATTCTTAACGAGTTCACTTGATATTGTACTTTCTAAAGGATACAATAAAGGTGGTCACATGTTCAAAAGTAATTGGCATATAAAACATATATCGTATTTTAATGTATGATAAGTGTTCAGATATTTTAATTTCGACTGCATTTTTTTGTGATTCTGATTTGTATTGCAGTTCTCAGTCCAGCTGGATGAAACATCGAATCCAATAAAACCAACTTTTAGGGACCTTTTCACGTTTTGGTTAATTGACAAAATGATAAAATAATTTTTTCAGATTTGCAAATTTTCGTTGTAGTTATGATATTTGCGAGGAAACAGTAATATTGAACATTTACAATGCTCTAAAATATGCATTATATGAACCTTTTGACGATTTTAAAACCTGAAAATTATAACGCTTTGCAACGCGAAACGACTGAATAATTTGGCGAGTTCTGTTGTCGTCGAAATATTTTGTGACACTACGAGGATTACTTATTTAAAGTATAAAATATGACAATCATGGTATGGGCAGGGATGGTCGAGTGGTCGAAGCGCTAGGCTTTTGTTCCAGGGATTAGTGGTTCGAGGCCAGTTGAGGGTTACTTTTTTTCTTTCTTTAATTGTATTCTTGTTTTTTTTCCCTAGAACTTTTTAGATCTAATGTTTACATTTATCAATATAAAGCATTTAATGACACACTTCAATACATGCCTAAATCTATGAAACGGTCCCTTTAAGTTTCTGTAGTGTGTCAGTATCGTGTTATAACTAGCACACTGACATAGTATTAAGAATAGCGCGTGCTGTTTGCACTCTTTGTCTTCAATAAACCTGAAGTAAACTTATCAATTTTAAGAACAATCTGCGCAGGTCTGAAATAGGATCCTACTTCTACATTAGACCAGTTACACGCAACAAGTATACTGTCATCCCATAGTTCAACCGCTCGGATCAGATATTGCTTCATGTGCGTTGTACAATCACAAAAGCGTATCTTATATACAAATGGACTTTAAAGCACTACACAATTTTAAAACAAGCATTTTTAAATATATTTTCCTTGTGTGATAAAGTTAACTGATAGTTTGAAGTTTTCTTAATAGAATAAGGACGTATAGGACTGGAAGAATGCACGCATTGTTTAAAACAATGTGCACTTGATTGCAAATAAACAGCAAAACTTCCACCGCATATGTTGTGTATATTCTTGGCTGGGTTTGCCTGTTAAATGAAGAATAATAAACTAGGTTAAACAGCTTGTGTTTCGATCGTTGGTACTTTCGAGATACTTAAACTGTAATTCATACTGCCAAGATGGAAGTTATTTCACGCACTCTATATTTAAAAACAGTTTGCAATACATTTATATATAGGTAAGTAGATGTGTTCACTGATGGCAGGCGTGTTAGTACAAACACATCGACCCCGGTTTGTGAAATATAAAGTTTAAATACAGAACGCTTTTCGCGCGGATGACGCGACATTTTACATGCAGCACACCTTTCGCGCGCTTTTTATAACGACAAATAATTTTACACGCAATACATGAGCAAGTAATATCGCGATCATTTAGAACTAACGTCTCATGTACATGATTTGATTTTACTGTTGTGAAGGTGTATGATTAATCAAGATGTAGGCTGTTTTCTGTCTTGGAAATACCTGTTTTCTATCAAGATATTGCACTGGTCCACGGACAAGTTTACACGGATTAGCGAATTGTCCAATGGTTAAATTACCCGTGTCGTACGAGTCGGGCATAGTAATTCCAAACTCCAGATAAACAATTGTGTAAACTATAAAAGACATAAACATGAAACTTCATGGGCGTACACATATCAATACGGACAAGTGCATGCACAAGAACCATAACCCGAAATATATTTTCTTTTTTGTGTGTATGATGTAACTTTTAAGGGCTATATAAATTTAATGGGTGTAATAAAATCAATGGGGATACGTGACATGCTTAAGAACCATAACCCTACACTTTCAAAAATAAGATGTATTGCCACTTGTTGTTTGTTATGATGCTAGTTTTTAGGGCAATATCTCCGAAACGATGCAATATTTCAACATGAAACTTGATGGATGATGATTAATCAATAAGGAGAATTACCTAGCAGTAAAACCCTACACTTTCTTAAATAGAAGTTATTGCCCTTTGTTGTGTTTGTATTATGTAACTTTTCTCAGATACGGTACACGATTTCAACATAAAATCGTGATATATATATATATATATATATATATATATATATATATATATATATATATATATATATATATATCAATGTGAAGAATTGCAATTCATAAAAACAGTTATCCTTCACTGAATTATTGTTTTCAGGTTTATACCGTATATCAAAGGATTTGCGCCTTGATTTACAAACCATAAAAGTAAGATTGCAAATTTAACTTTTTAGTTTATGTTCTCATACTTATTTATGCATGTATATTAGGTATATCTCTGCATTATATTTACTTTAAATATACATGTATATATAATTAGTTTGTATGTATTTGTGTAAAAATGTCAATTTATTTATCATATTAAAATTATTTTCGTTTATCTTTATCAAGCACAACCGAACAAATGAGTTCAATCATTAACATTTTAACTAAGGCTTGCGTACGAGAGTAAAGCAGTGAATCAAGACACAACCTTATTCAACTTACTGATTATAACTGCCATGTTCATACGAGTACATCAAATAAAGTCATTAAAAAGAGTGCAAGCTTTGTAAATGTATTTGTTAATTTGTTAATTGCACGTCGTGATGAAATTAACCTTCATTAATTAACTTCCTGTTAATAAGAAAATGCAATTGTCTCCATAAGTGTAGTTCTGTCGTTGCTATTAAGGAATCAATTAATATACTTAACACAAACCGTTGATGTAAAATAGAACAGATTTTTATCGAAACAGAACAAAGTGTAGACAATGCACTTGAATATGAACTATAAATGGTGACTACGTCAAGCAAGATAACGATTTGGATTACACTACACTCATAAAAACGACGCACTTTCGATTTACGTCTGAAATATGGTACTGCAGCCATATTTGTTTGATTGCGGATAATTTATGAGAAACATTCAAGCAATCGATCCTGTTAACGATTGTTATGAATATATATTGTGAACAGACATTTCAGATAAGTATATGTTGCTTTTGAACAGTTTATATATGTACATAGTCTAATTTATTTGTTTATTTCACTTACTTTCGATTTGCGTTTCTTTCAGTGACCGATAACTCATAGAGGATTTCGACATATTTACATAAGAGCACAGCGCCTACGGCAAAATGACAGAATACGTCAAAACAACTGATAATGGATTTACTATAACAGTGGTTAGACTCCCCAAGAAACTATCCGAAGTGGAAACTGGATTAGACATATCACATCTAGTGCCTTTATTCCCAGATAACTTTATGTACTTTATAAGAGATGGTGACCGTATGGAAGTGTATATTTTACCGGATGTCCCCGATATGATCAGGCAAATGAAAGAATGTGGACTCTTTAAGCAAAATGATATCTTTAAAAGTATTATGTATGATGAGCTGATCGTGTGGTGTGAATGCGGAGGTGAATATTTAACTGCACATAAATCAATCGATAATTCTCAAAAATTCGAACGGCTACATAAATACGTAAACAATTCCATACGCAGATACGTAAGCTATATGGAGTTGAAAGAATTGCGTGAAACGAAATACAAAGACAGTCCTGTCATCTCAGTAAAGAAGAAAGTAATAAATTTTTTAGAGGTATACCCATTTGACTCGTGTAGGTACGCATTCCCTAAATTAGATTATATAAAGAAAGAAACACTGAATGAACAGAAAGCTGAAATCGTTCCATCAGGTTCAACTTCATTAAACAAAACTGATACACCGAGGCAGGTATGCACAACGGCAGACCACTCCTTTCACTCTGGTGCGTGTTTCATTGATTCTGAAACTAACAATGTCGCGAGCCTTCATTCAGCGGAAACTAGTTCTATAGAAGCTGTTCAAGCTGCCCAATATGTTCATACTTCATCGCTTCCAGCGGTACGAACATATCCCAGGTATCCAAAATACTGCACAGAATCAAGTAGATTACAGACCTATTCAAGATGGCCGCACATGACCCCGACTTCTGAGGAATGTGTATTTGCTGGATTCTTTTATACAGGTAGTATGTATTGTGTATGAGAACTTATGCATATAAAAATCATTTATTGTTCGTGTTTCAGAAATATTTTAATTACAATAAATCCAACAAGGCCATGTACCTTTGTAATGTGCGATACATATATAATTGCATAATTTAATACAAAACGCTATACCCTTTTCATGTTCAGGCCAGCCAATTTTGACCACAGTTGAACAAAGTTTAACGAAATTTAAACCTTTTGGCCTTGTTGTTTCAGAGAAGATTTGTACAGCTATTTTAAAATATAAGTCTTGCTAAATCACCCCTGGGGCGCGGCTAGATTTGAGCCCCATAAATATGCTTTACTTAAGCTTTGTAGAGGGCTATTACACACCAGATAGTAAACCTTTAACCTGTGTAGTATCAAAGGATTTTTTTTTAAAGAAATACGCTGTCGTTAAAAAATCACGTCCTTCTACCCCGATTGAATGATTTGAAAGAACGGTATCTAATACCATTACTTGACGTTTCATACCAACTATTAAAGCTATGGAACTTGAACTTGCGCTTTCATAGAAGATTATTTAAGTGATTTACTTGATAAAAGTATATATCACGTGATCGCATGAGAAATGGCCTGTTTTAGTCCCAGAAACAAGATTTGTACAAACAATGTAGGGGACCATTATTTAACTTCTGACCAGTTTGGATTTATATATTTCTTAAGTTGTTTAATATTATTGTCTTTTAAAATCATTTTAACACTAGGCCGTGGCTAGTTTTTATCATATATCATTGACTCAAATCCTGTTTGTACGAAACCTCAATACGTTGATACATTCATAATATGAAAACAGGGGGAAACCTCAATATGTTGATACATTCATAATATGAAAACAAGGGGAAGCCTCAATATATTGATACATTCATAATACGAAAACAGGGGGAAACCTCGATATGTTGATACATTCATAATATGAAAACAGAGGGAAACCTCAATATGTTGATACATTCATAATATGAAAACAGGGGGAAACCTCAATATGTTGATACATTCATAATATGAAAACAGGGGGATGTGTAGTTTCCGGGAATCGTTGTTTGTTAATATTTACTACATCATGCGACAAATGAGACGTGGTGAGTTTTGAGCCAAGGTATTTTGCAAAAAGTTAGTTAATAACGACTGTACAATGTCACTAACCAAATATTAAAACCATAAACCTTAGTTTTTTGCGTGAATGATTAAACAAACTTATTAAATGACCTTTTTACGATGTTACTTACGAAATATAATAATCTGGTATTTGCGATTATAAAGAAGAAACTTTAAGAAGGTATTAACAATTTAAGTTTATATAAATTATGTGACCAATAGGGCATGGTTAGGTTTGACCCCAGCTGTATGATTAAACAGACTTAGTAGGTGTCCACAATACGATATTATTAAACTTAGTTAACCTTTGTGGTTTAAGAGAGGATTTCTAAAATTAACCAGTATATTAGTCTAAATTATTTGTTTTAACTGCCCATGTTTTAATCTTACGTGCAGGATTTTAATACGTATGCTAGATGCCTACTGAACAATGCTACACACCAACTATTAAATTTCTTAGCCATGTGATTTAAAAGAAATCATAATTTGAGTTATTAAGAAAACAAATATATATGAATCAAGTTACCCATGGTGCTTGACCACTTTTGACCGGAGGAGCATAAGTTGAATACAGTTCGCACGTGACAACTATAACATGTTACATACAAAATTTTGAATACCTGATCCTTATGGTGTATAAGAAGGAGAGTTATTAAGTTTAAAACGTTAGTCTGTTTTTACTTCTGGAGACCTACAAATGCATTGGGCCGGAACGGTTTAAATAACCCTGTTAGACGCCCACCCGGGGATTGTTCGGTAAACATTCGTTAAAATATGCATAGCGGTTTATGGGGAGATGTCGTTTAAATGAAATACTTTTGAATCGCGGTCGGTGCACGACGCTCGACTTAAGACTAACGAAGGTACATTAAAATTGGTCCCAAAAGCTTTATTGTACATACACAGATAAGCTAAAACAGCATGCGCGCTTATTTACCGCGCCGACTAGCACAGTTGGTAAAGCTGAATTACAAAACAGATGTATCGATTCGAAACCCGACCACTAAAGTTGTGCTGTGATTGATCATGTATCTATTTTGAGGGACATTTTCCCAATTCCTCTTAATGACGTAGAGCAATCGTCAGCTAATGACATAGGGGAACTGGTCAATGATGTGACTGAAATAAACTACTGTAAAGAGCAAAAGATAACATAAAAAAACACACATGATTACACCAACGCTCTGTTTATTTCGTATGACATGCATTTCAGGTGAAGCGGACCTTATCAGATGCTTTCACTGCGGGATAGGCCTAAAAGATTTCAGCCGTATGGATACACCCATGGTTGAACACATCAAACATGTAACGGCATGTCCCTATTTAGAAGCGATGTTTGGAGAAGACGGTCTTAAACAGCAACGGGTAAACAGATTGTTACGATATAAATGTTTAATACCCCGAAGGACCAGTATAAGGTATTTTAATTTCCAACGTGCTGTTCCAGTCTGCATCTTGGTACTAATACACGGTATATTGGTGCACCATAAAATCTCTTATTAGTTTATTTTATATCCGCTGACTAAGCTATGGCCATGCAGGATTTCAAATATGGGCTATTAAATTCCAGTGTAATGTTATAATGTACTTTTATGAATGTTTATAAATTGTTATTGTTGTAACTTGTATTAAGATGATGATTATGATGATGATGATGATGATGGCGATGATGATGATCATCACACGGTTTTGTATTTGTACAGTGCCTACCTCAAAGAATTTAACATAGTTTGGCACCAGGGTAGGTTTTTATTACTGTGCGCATGTCGAGGCTGTTATTTTCCAACCGATCATCAAGGAATTATTCTCACTGTGCGTCATAACGCCTGTATATGTTAGAATGTTATGGCGGACGTGGCCATCGTACATTAGTCCCTTGACGTGAAGGTGAAGCTTTTTGAAAGACGCGGCACTTAAACTTGGCATTAACTTGCATTTTCGGAGGTACACATTCCTCTATGCCAATAAACCATATGACAACATATGACAACATTTTTCAGACTTGTCTGTAGTAGGGTCGGACATTTTTGGGCTTTTTCTGATAGGAAAGCCGTTAATCGACTTGAATGTTTCATAAGGGGACAACGATCGTAAAGAATGCGAAAACATGTGCAGCTGAATACTCGTACTTCTATGTTTTCTTCACAAGAAGCATGGGTAAAAGTGCATAAGCGTCCCGAGAAACAGCATATTCCACCTTTCAATTTAATCTTTAAAAGATGTGAGGTCCAGTAGAGCTGTGAAAATGCCAGAGCGTGTCAAAAAACTCAAGGCCCTGCGCCCTTTTGATGCAAACGTGGTGTGATATTTCAAACAGGCGAATGTTAAAGCTTCTTATCGAAGTCGCAAAGGAATATCACATGTTGTATTTTGCTTTTGTGCAGTAATACGATTCGAGCTTGGTGTGTCTCTACATGTTAATTTATTTATGCCATCTTTATCCCTGAAAATTTTGTTCTTACATGCAATATCATGCACGAACACTTTGTGTTATTATACATGTTGGAATACGTGTAATATTGTGTAAGCATATTATGAACACACATTGATTGCAACATTTATTTTCTCAGTTTTGTACTGTTTTTTGTATAATACAATATTCAATACAAGCATAAAAAATTGTCACAATGTGTTATTATTATTTTTTTTAAGATCAACATTTTTTTAAAGATTTAATTCAAAACGACTTAAATGTTAATACTAGTTTATAATATTTAAGTAAAATGAGTCTGATAAAAAAGTGTAACTAACATATATGTAAAAGGCAAATGACCAATTAAAGGAAAAACGTAATCAGTCACGTCGGCAGTAATCAAATGTGCTCAGTAGAGTAGCTAGTATAAACCTTTTAAGAAAGGGATCACTAAAGAAGGTTTCTCATATAAATTGTATTTACCTCAGTAAAGCCCGGTTCTCATACAAACTGTAGACAACCACTGTTTTGGTAGTCAAATATAGAAGGGTTCAACTAAGCCTTTTGCTTACTTAACATATACATATACTGTTTCCAGGAGGAAATAAATAAAATGGATCCTGAATATGTTCGTCGAAGCCAGTATGAAGTCTTTTTAAGACGCGGAGCAACAAACTGTAAGGATAAAAACTTCAATATTGCTTAATAATACATTTACTTAACTTATATTTGAATCAACTGCGTGGTTATTTTAACTTAACTCAACAACCATAAGACTTGCATGTCGCATGCGATATGTTTCTATGGCACCACACTCGTTTCCAATTAATTGCGCAATTTTAAAGCTTATTTAAAATAAACAAAACACATCGGAAATAAATATTTATTAAATTATTAACCGACAATCCCCTTTCTTGTGTATAACCCGTTAATTTATTTAAATTAATTATTTTAATTCAGACAGCAACCAAAGCATCAGAAGTCCACAATTTACTACGTTGGAGTCCCGAATGAGGACATTCGAAAACGAAAACTTCTGTTGCTTTAAAACACCTTACCAACTGGCTGAAGCAGGTCTTTACTATACAGGTATCACCTTACTTATAATGTTTGTTATTTAAAACCGATGTAAAACAGACATGTATATGTGCAGCTCATAGATCCACGGGGTATATCGATAACGGTAATGGGTAGCTTTCAATATACTATTCATATATTTAATCTTTAAAATAGACAATTGCAAATTACACAGGAGACAAAATGATATAGTGTGATAAACATAAAACCTAGAACATGCTCAAGCCAATACGCATTTGTATCTATCATGTTTGAAACTCACGAGATAAATACACTTGACATATTAAACCAAATTTTAGACTGATAGCATTTGCACACTTAAGCGGTCAACACTTAAAAATGTTTTGAATTACAGCATTATGTCAAATTTCATAGAAGTCAATGCATTAAAGGGGCCTATACTTTTATAGATATTATGATTCATAATGTTCTATTATACAATGCTAAAATAATAAGAATTTTTAACCATAAGTTATTGAAAATGATTTCTTTAACTTTTACAAAAGGTGTTGGTGACGAGGTTCGGTGTTTTTCTTGTCATGGAGGACTGCAGAACTGGGAAGAACAAGACGACCCATGGGCAGAACACTGCAAATGGTTCCCGTCATGTGCATTCGCAAGGGAAATGAAAGGGGAATCATTCATTGAACGAATTCAACAGAATATGAATGCTTCAACTGCAATGCTGGTAATATATTAGTGAGAGATAGTATATAATATTGATTAACTAATCGAATACAATGCAATTATTGAATGTTCCTTTTCGATGTTAATTCATATTGTAATGTACCATGTTTATTTACTAATCATATCATTGAGTGTCATTAGCGTTCGAATGTGAAAAAACGTATTCATAGTAATATTGTAGTTTCGTGCAGATACATTTAAGGCTATGGCGCCGAGTATATAAATAACACACTACTTAAAAAATTCCTTGAAAATTGCGAATCAGTATACTGTATCCCATTTTTAACCCGTGTAATGTCACGTTGTAGTATACCGAATTATTCTTCCTGTAGTGTATATGTAATTTGTTTTTTGCTTTGATGAAAATTCAATTAAATGCAAACACGAATTTCTCGCTTGATAATGTATCTAGAACTTCAGTATTCAACTATTGTAATTACTGCATTTTTATTCATTTCATACCTGCATAGAATTCTGCCAGTTATACACAAAGAAGCCATCACAGCGACACTCAACAGCTTGATTTCAATCTCGATACACTGAGGACCACGTGCTTAGAGGATATGGGATTTAACATCGAGGCCTTTGATAATGCCGTTCATCGCCTGAGACGTAATGGTTTGTATAAAATACTTAATACTAAATACTGTACGTAAAACTGCATTATGTGTGTAACCGTGCAAACGTGTGACTGTATTAACTTGTAATAGAATAACAACATGTGTTAACATTATTTGTCTCTTTTGTAACCTGGTTTTAGGTAACACCTATCCTAACATTGAGGATATTGTAACTGAAATAGGCATACTTGAACAGGAAGACAAAGAAGCTACTTCCAAACAGGTTCAAGATGCTGCTTCCACAGACGGTATGTTTCGATTTGTTGTTTAAGCAACATGAAATTCTAAAATAAAATAATGTAATCAAAAATGATTTAATAGGTGTATTAAGTGTTCGTAATAATATATACAATTTGCCATTTTCCGTAAATAAATCACACATTTTAGGGTACGCAGAATATCCATCAAATTGATAATTGTGGACGCCCATTATTCTTAATTTGTTTATACACATACAAAGTCGTGTTCATGTCTTTAATACCATAGATTTATTCAATGCACATGTTTACATTAAACCGATTTGTTTTTCCTTTTATGAACATAATGTATATAATGTATAGAGTAAGTTTTTTAAAATATAGAAGTGCTTTTGTCCAACTACTTACATTTTTCGCCTCAGTGTATGAAGAAAATAAACGATTGAAGAGTACTCTGATATGCAAAAACTGTAAAGTCAACAATTCAAACGCCCTTTTTCTACCATGTGCCCATCACGTGATGTGTTTTGACTGTTCGCATGATGTCAAAAGATGTCCGCTCTGCAACAGAGGTGTCAATGATATTGTCAGGACCTACATAGGATAATTGTATGTATGTGGACTACTTATTATTGTTAGAAGTCATATTGCTGTTGCTTGTTGCTTGATTATCCATGATCACTATTTTGAAGTTTAATTGTCAACTACAAGTTTTATGTTTATGTTGTGCCAGGTTTTGTGAATGTGACAGAAAATTATATATATCTAAAATGATGAGAACATAATCATAATGCATTGTATATAGGTTACACTAGCTAAGTAAGTTATGTCGTTCATCATCATAAAGTATTTGAAATTGTTGAACGCTCTGTATTTATATCATACCATACCAAAACGAAACCACACATTGTATTATTTTTTTCTTTTTGTATTATAAAGGTTATCAAAACATAATACTTAAGACGATTTTATGTTTACAATAGTAAACACATGGCGGCCATTAAATGTAATTTTTATTTTATTACATTTTAAAATTTTGACTGCCAGATATATTTTTCAAAACTTGTCATACTTTTGTTATTCGGTCTATACACATATTTTGTAAAAATAACACAATTAAAAACATTTGATTTACTTTGTTTTTCAATGCTATAGGCTTTGCACTTACTTATTTAAAAAAAATGTTTCACATGTAGTTTTTTCACCATTTAACTTGTTTGTGTTTGCGTAGCTTTACGCATTTTTTAGCCATTTTCTTATATAAATGCCTATCTTATTTAAAAGCTATATAACAATTAGTATTTACACAATTTACGAACCATGATTGTATGTTAGATATTTTGCGTAACAAACGGTGTACGTTGACGTTAATATATTGGATTTTTTATATATATTTATGCAAACAATTTACCCATACATGAACATGCAAAACATATTGACATTGTCAATCAAGTTTGGTTGGATTTTCCTAGTTTTTAAATTGTGATTGTCGATATGTTTTAATGTTAACGTTTATGTAATGTAATTGTTATGTAAATTCATTTTTGAACGTTTTTGTGTTTTTATTGTTCTAGATGTATAATTCGTCAAACCATATAAATATTTTTGTTTTCGAAGGTATTTAACATCTTAACAAGTATTTCAACATATGTGTATAAAATGAATATGTATCGTTATAAACTATGTTATGTGATAAATTTATGTTTAGCAAACATAATACCATTTGCGCGAGTTATATATGTTATAAATATCAGCTTTGTATTCGCAAATTGATCTTTCACAGTCGTGACCATCGTTGCACACAATTGCCGATTTAAGGATGAACGTGGACATTTAAAACAATGTGAAAGAAATCTCACTTATTTTAAGTGAACATTTTGGACGGGTCTAGACTCAATTTAATCCTTTTCTTCGAATCTGTTCGTCTATTCATTTCCGTCTAAATATCAGTGACCGTAAAACGTTACCTAACCTATGTACGACGAACGTTACGTTTTCAACTTTGGATTTATTATAGATGGTAAGATTTCCTTCGTGTGGTATTAATGCCCAGTAATCTTCCCAATCAGTTCGTTATTCGAGGTCTATTGTTGTTTCTATCTGCATAGTACGCTTTAAAACTTTTCTAAAAAAACATGTGAAAAGTGCTTGCTATAGCTACAACACACGTTAAGGAATATTAAGTGTTTGATGAGTGTCTTACCATGTCTTTATTTTCTGTCTTTTAAAATGCATTTGATTTAGATTACTCCAGAAAATATTAAATTGGTGTAATTATAATTTTAAATTTAAATGAACTTACTTGAATATACACATATTCGACAAGCGAAACATGATTGACATTTTAGATCAGGCATACCGATGTCTTTCTAAGAGTCACAACCATGATCTATAATTGGTACTTCATGATGCGATCGTCATTTAAGACGTAAATTCGCTTAAACTTGTAAATACTTTATTCATGCTTGTCTCATAATTGTTTAATAATGTAACTTCGTTAAGCAGCACACCTTTCACAAATATATACAAATTCATAAATAGAAGGAACGAACATAATCGTGTATTTCCATGTAGTGTATATTGAATGCTTATGTACTCTTGTATTAGTTTAAATAGATTTGATCTGCACAACATATGGTTAGTATTTTTCGGCAGTGCTCGTTGGTTTGCCTGGTCATGGTCATGTCTTTTATAATAAAGAAACTACTCAGAAGTTGTATAGTATTCGTTCGCGTTTGCTGATTAGCTATACATTATATAATGTGTCATAGAAAGAGATCTACACACTAGTCCTGGGATTTCCATACTGTCAATATTCATGGCATATAATCGAATAATAGTATGTAATGTAAACGTTCTCATGAAGTTATGGTTTCAGCCTGAAATGCATGACGATGATTAGAGGTTTATTCTATATAATGCTACTCTCTCAATCTTGTCAACAAGTAGGAATTTAGTACATGTTTGGATATATTTTATCTCATCCTTCTCCCAAACAGTTGTTGCTCTGGTACTTATTAAACCAATTGAATGGTACTTAAATCTAATTAAAATTTCATTTAAGGACTTTTAATTTGAATTCCATTGTCATGAAGTTAATCTTAATTTACAAGCTTGTGCTAGGGATTAATTCTGGACTAAGAGTGAGGTTGAATGCGCCATTCCACCGTTTTTAACCCATTAAATTTTGAATTGACATTTCCAAACCTCATCACACTAGAAATATAATGAGGAGCTATTTCGCCAGACTGAACATTCGTGTAACAATAAACATTTTAGGACTGTATACCGTCATTCCATGCGATTTCCTGACAATTGTTTTAATTCGGTGGGCTAGTACGGTACATTCTCGCTTAACCTTTACGCACGGAATTTTGAAAGGCAGTTGTCTAAGTAAATTGAACATGATAGTCAATGGACTTAACGCTAAGCCGTAAATTGTATGATGACAGTATTGTTATTTATTTACGAAGCACTTTCTAGTACATTTCGGTAGATGATATTGCTTAATTAGTTCATATAAAGTTTTCTAGATTTATTCCGCGTTAATGAACGAATGATCTTAATGATTTGAGCACGATTCTCGACTCGTTTTGACTGCTCTCGGGTTTGAAAAAACACTATCGATATAGTTGTCAAGACTTGAGCTGTCAATGCGAAAACAGTCTCTTGGTAGTTAATGTACATTCCATAAATTTCTGCTGCATGCTAAAAGCGTTCTTGATATGTCCTCCACGTTTCAGTTACCTGCAAGTGTCATTCAAACGCTTATACATCTTAAAAAGAAAAGTTCTGTTAGAATACAAACATGTTAAATTAAAAGACTGAATTTTCGTCCCGAATAAGGCACGAATTTCATTTTCTAGGCCGGTCCAAATGGGTACATGTGATACTGTGTTTTATAAAGGCTGCAATACGGTTCGAAAGACGTGTAAAAAGTAACTGACTCTCTATGCAAAGATCGAAATATAATGTTTTGAATGGTGCGAACATATTTTCAAGTGTATCAAACGATTGCAATCGTTCGTGATTCTGGTTTTGTTTCCAGTTGGATGAAACATCGAATCAACTCAAGTGCACTTTTAAATTAACTGTCAGTATCGCTTTATAACTATCACAACGATACTGTTTTAATAATGGCATGTGTTGTTTAAACTCATTTTCTTTCATAAACCTAGCGAAAACAGATCAACTTCAAGCACAGTCTGCGCAGTTCAGACATATAATCATTCTTGTACCTTAACCCAATTACATGCAGCAATACCCTCAACCTATAGTTCAATCGCTCGTTGAATATATTGATAAATGAGCGTCGTTAATCTTAAAAGCATACTCAATGATAAATTGTTAAACCTGAGTTATTTTGAGCTATATTTTCCTTGTAAGATATATACCTGGCTTGATTTGCGCTTTATTTCAAGAGTAGATAATGGAAAATAACAAATACCGAGCACAGTTTTCAAGCAAAATTTTATATGGATGACAAACAAACGAATTATACACAGAGACATTTAAAATTGAAAGTACTTAAAACAGTGATGCTAAAAATAAAATAAAGTTAATGGTAGCAGAGCCTTTTATTCGTGATGATCCTGATGTATCACAAGACGACAGGACAGTAGCCTGTTTATTATATATATTTGCTTCGATTTTGCAAGTTAAGGGGAATGAATATGTTGTATGACGTCTGTATATCATGCCGTCATGAACGCATACAATTATTATTCAAAATATAATATTTGTTTCTAAAAAGAAAAAACATCATCAGGTATAAGATTGTTTGTGATGTTTTATCTGATGTATTGCTACTAAAATTGATGGCTACATACTTGAATCCGAGTAATATTAAAACCTTCAAACATTAACTGATAAAACAAGCTACTGACCTAGTAAAAATATTATAAACGGCACCCTTTTATCTGGTCAAACTCAGCAAATTGTATGATAAATGATTTTAAGATCGAGACATATTTCATATCCGATTTATAAAGTACTATGCGATATAAAGTTTGCAAATGCGTTCAATTAAAATTAGTATGCATTTATAACACTGATCAAAAGCCATGTACGCTATGCATATACATAATTAACTAGGTCAATCAAATTGAGTTTCGATCGTAGAGAGATACTTATAATGTGATTCCTATTGTTATAAAACGGAAGTTGGTGCACGCGCTCTTTATGTGATAACTGCTCGCAAATACACATGTACTTTTTGTAATGTATTTAACAAATTATGTTCATCATACACTCAACAAATGCTTCTTATCAAACTGTCAGCTACTGCCCGAACTGTCAAGTTGTATGATGAACACAAGTTGTCAAATACATTACACAAAGTACGCACATATGCAACACATATAAAGTCGAGGTAATGTGACACTCGTTTGATGAATAACAGTACTTCCTATATTTTACAATAAAAGCATCGAACACTGTTAATGTTCATGCATTGAAAATACATGATGTGTCATCTAACGAGATTTGTTGAAATTATATTGGTAGTTTTTTAGAGTTTGTTTTAAATAAATAAGCAAAACAGTTTATCGCATATTTGACAGAATTTATATATCCTTTTATCAATATTGAGAAAACGGTATTGACCCATGAAACCGTTTTCCTGACCCGTTATTCATGTTAGCGAATTTTAAAAATATTAAGAAAATAACGATTCTGGTGAAAAATATCGCGAGGCTGTGTTTATACGCCAGGTCCTGAAATAATGCGTCTTTATGTGCGAAATGACCTTATAAACTTTGAAATACACTCATTTTATACTAACGCGTTTAGTTAGTGCTTGGATCGTTTTGTAGTTAAATTGCTGTCGTGCTGTACAATTTATTAAGACTTATGTTAATGATTGCATCGAGAATTCCTGTTCAAAGCTTTGGACCGAAACATAGGTTATCCGAGATTGCGTGTTACCAATAATCTTTCTCCTGCAGTTGCATAGTACGAAAAAATGTATCGATATTACTTTCAACGCAGGTCAATAATTACCACAGACAGATTTTTCAATAGAATGAAGAATTTAAAGGGGAGTTTAATAGTAATGATAATAATACAATTAAATACAGGACAACTGTACAGGAAACACATGCTACAGCAGTTTATGCTAATAACACATATATTAAAAAGTAAAATATTATATGCATAGGTTTCTTTCAGAAATTCCCTCATACTTTTTTTCACAACGTACTAATTATTCAATTGTTCCATTTAAACAAAGTACGTGCTACGGAGAATAACTTTTAATACTTGAGTGTGTCGTTCTTAGCCGCTTCAAACCCATTTTAAAATACTGATTAGTTGTATGTGTCGGTAATTATGCACATGCTCGTTTGCATTAAGTATATTCAAACAAACCGTCCTCCGTTGGGTCCTTCGTCAGCATGTGTCGGGAGCTGTTTGCATGTGATAGAACGAAATTTATTATAAATGTTAATTATCGTCTCTGCGAGTCGCCCATGATGCGACTGTGTGTGTTGAGCCTGGCCGACCGACTCACCCACCCATTGGGAAGCTGCGCTATGCGAGAGGCGATCGATTCTCCGCTGCGCGAGCTTCCTCGTTCGTTCGACTGGTCGCAACTAGGCTTCGGTTGAAAGACCGCGTTGAGCTTGCAGGATACGTCAAGGCTCTTCATTTCGAAGGCACGAAAGCCGTGTTAGACTGAGAGTCTGGGGGCCGACTAGCTCTAGCCCCGATCGCATTTCCCGCTTGCCAGTTGTGTATGCGACCACGACTACTGTGAGCCGCTTAGGCGGTCGAACGTCTTGCCTTTGTCAAGTGGTTCCTCCGGCTTGACACCCCCGCTTGGAAGGTAATGGACTGGCTTGTACTGTACAAGCGCCTGATGTGATTGTTCTCGCGATTGTCCGCGACGATCAGCTACTTCCCGTTGGACTAGGCACGTAGAACGATAATATGTTTTATATTTTCTCCCATTTATATAGGAATGCTTTTGTCTCCAGCGGTTACGAACCATACGGGGCTCTACCCGCTCATTAGGACTGTCGCCCTTGACGATACACAGAAATCGCAGTCATCGAAAGATTCCCGGCCGAAAGCAGGTATTCTGAAGCTACCGTTGAGACTAAAATACATGTACACTTTCTGGAGTACCAACTGCAACTTACCAAAATTAAAATCATACAAGACATTAAATTTATTGTGTTCCCAGTAAGCCTACTTGCCTTCATGGCAACAATAAACGAAATTAGTTTATTCGGTGATTATCAAACAAAGGGAACGTACTCAGTTTATTCAGTTTAGTTTTTCTCATTCTTCCAAACAGTAATGTATTCAACGTACGGAAAAAAAACGTGCGCCACCTGCGGGCATTATTACATAACTTGCACTTTGCTTTCTGTCTGTTGCTAACTGCCGTTGTAAATGACGCTTAGCGGCAAGACCGATTGTCACTGGTTTCAGAGTCCAGTTGAATCACGTTTCTTATAATTTAAATGTACACATTAATGACAGTGAAAATATTCGTTATTCAATCATGAATTAGGAATCGTGAACAAACAAACAGTGTATAGTAACGAAGCATGTTGCAACAATCGTCAAGTATAAAAGAATAGACAACACGCATGTTGAAATTGCCATGAATCATATTAGAATGAACATCGGTCAAAATGCAACTATTCACCATAATTCATGTAATTTTTACCTCAATTCATTATATATTTTAGTTCATGTTGACACACTTTTTTTTATTTAAGTATGCATGTTTGTTAGATTTATTTAAGCAATATATTTACTTTATATTAACAATTAGTATATATGTATTTGTGTGAAACGTTTACATGTGTTTATCATACTTGAAATGATTAGTTTTTTTACCTACGTCAAACACCACCGAAAAAAGAGTAGTTCAATCATTTTAAGTGTTCAATAAGGTTTAAGTATTAGAATATATATTTTGGTTGACATACTGGTTATGACAAATGACATCAGTAGATAGAGACAAAGCCTAACCTAACAGATGATTTTAAATTCCATATTCATAGAAGTAAATAAAATAAAGCCATGGATATAAATGAAGAGGGCACGCTTGGTAAATATTGTTTTCTTGTTATTGCTTAGTGTATGTCTTCGTGTTAACCTTCATTGTGTTAATTAGTAAAATAAGTTTTTAACATATGTTCTGTTCTGAATTTGCTATAAATAAATACATAAACTTGCTTAACACAAATATATAATATTAAATAAAACGACAACTAGAAGTAAACCACAACTGTTTGATCGAAACGGTACAGACAGTAGACGATAAACTCGATTATAAACTACTTTGCACTGGCATTAGGACTTCACGTAAGATAACGAGTTGGAGTGTATCCATTAGTCTACAATCATAAAACGACGCACTTTCGATTTACATCTGAAATATTGTGATGTATCCATATTTGTTTTGTTACGGATAATGCATGTGCAACATTAAAAATCGATCTTAGAACCGTTTGTAGTGAATAAAGATATACTGTGAATAGAAATGTCAGATTTGAATATGTTGTTATTTCATATTTGATATCTTTACTTAAATGGTTTTGTTTTCTTCACTCACTTTCGATTTGCACTTCGTTCAGTGACCGTTTTACATAAGAGCACAACGACTTTGGTAAAAATGACAGAATATCTTAAAACTGATAATGGATTTACTATTACAGTGGTAAGACTTCAATTATCCACAGTGGAACCTCGGTTTGCCATATTACGTCTAGCGGCTTTATTCGCAGATAGCTTCATGTACGTTAGAAGTGATGGCTGCCATATGGAAGTGTATTTATTACCGGATGTCCCTGATATGGTCAGTCAAATGAAGGAAAACGGACTTTTGAAGCGAAACGATATCTTCACAAGTACGATGTCAAAAGAGCTGGTCGTATGTGGTGAATACGAAGGCAAATACATAACTGCACATAAATCAATCGATAATTCTAAAAAATTCGAACGGCTCTATAAATACGTAAACAATTGCAAACACAGATACGTAAGCTATATGGAGTTGGAAGAACTGCATGAAACGAAATACAAAGAAAGTCCTGTCATCTCAGTTAAGACGAAAGTACTAGTAATACAAAATGTAGAGGTATACCCATTGGACTCCTCTAGATACGCCTTCAATACAAATGGAAATATAAATCAAGAAACACTGAATGCACAGAAAGCCGCAATAGTACCATCATTTTCGAGTTCATTAAACAGGACTGATACAACCATGCAGTTATGTCCTTCACCAGGCACCTTCTCAAACTCTGGCGCGTGTTCCAGGGTTCCTTCAGATAACCACATTGCGAGCCTTCAGTCAGCACAAATTTGTTCAAACGAATCCGTTCCTTCTGTCCAATCTCTACACACGTCATCGCTTCCATGGGAACGAAAAAAAGCCAGGTATCCAAAATACAGCACAGAACAAAGTAGGTTTCAAACATATACGAGATGGCCACACACAGACCCTTCTGCTGAAGAATGTGTATTTGCTGGTTTCTTTTACACAGGTAGGATATTCGTACAAAATTTATGATTATACATTAATAGATATTAATAATATTTTTATCGTAAGGGGACCAAAAGGACTCTAGGTTGTCCACATGTGTAAGGTAGCGAACCCAGGGACATGATTTTAACAATCGTTGTAAATGACCACAGTAAACACATTTGAACATATTTAATATATGGTTACTATATTAGTGTACATGCCACATATAACAACCCTTGGCCTTGTTGTTGCAGAGAAAATGTATAAAGCTATTTGACAATATAAATATATTAACCCCCCCTGAGTGAGGCTAGTTTTAACCCACAGACGCACGCATTGAACACACTTTGTAGATGACTATAACAATATATAACACACCACATATTTATACGTTCACCTTTGCTGGTTCATTGCTTTTTTAAAAAGATGCAATATGCAAGTCGTTCGTTATGAAGCGCATCACAAAATTTTAACCACACAGTTATCGAACAAAGGTTTCAAAGAAGACTATAAAGTGATTTTCTATTAAAAGTATAACTTAATCATGCGAGTGCTAGCCATGGCCGTAATTGATCCCAAGGACATAGTTTGTACAAAATGTGAAATGTAAACACCACGTTATCAACCTTAGACCACTGTGGATTCGGAGGAGATTTATTATAGTTGTTTAATAGCATAGTGTTTATTAATCTGGTAAAACCAGGCCGAGTTCAGTTTTGATTACATAGCATTTATAAAAACACACTGTGTATAGGACCTCTATCTATTGTTATATCAAACATATGGTACTTGTGGTTTCCAGGATTGATTGTTGTAATAAGTTACTAAATAAATCATCGCCAGGCTTGATTCAAGGGACATGATTTGAACTTCTATACAATTTTACTCACCAAATATGAAACCCCTGACCCTTAAAGTTTAAAGCATATTGTTTTAAAGGTATTTACTTTAAGTCATGATATGAAACCTGGTGCGTTGTAATTTTTTACTCTCCGTGTATTGTTTGAGTAAATTTAGTAAAGGAGCTATTTACGATGTAACTCACGAAATACAATCCTCTGACGATTGCGTTTATAAGAATATTTGACAATGTATTTACAATTTACGTCCATATTAATCATATGGCCGATAAGGCATGATCAGTTTTGACCCCAAGGGTGTGATGAATAAAATATAAGTCCATGAAACGATATTACACAATATTTCACCTCTGACCTTAGTTGTGAAAGATGATAATATTTCTTAAATCAAATACTAAATAGTATATATAAATAATTTGAACGTTTAGACATATCCTGTTGTTTTCCCCAGGGGCTTTATATAAATACACTCAAACGAGGACTAAAATTCAATACTATACACCAAATATTTAACATCTTACCATCGAGTTTAAAGAAAAGTCATTATTTTAGTTATTTACACGAAAATTCTATATTAAAGATATGATCCATGGTGTATGCCCATTTTTTACCACAGGGTTATGGTTTTAAATATACTTATTATATGGCAAATATAACATATGACAAACACAATGTTAAATCCTTTACCATTACGGTTTCAGAAAAGGTTTTTAGAGTTTTAATTATTAGTGCGTATGATTATCTCTGATAATCTACATATCTTTTGGCCCGGAACGATTTGAGCCACCCTGCCAGAGGGTCATCCGCGTATACTTCATTAAAATCTGTATTGCGGTTCAGGAGGAGATGTCGTTTCAATAAAATACTTATGGTTCATGAGCGAAACACGACGCACGACGAATGAATAACGGAGGACACTTTGTACATTGCACAGATGAACTAAAAATAATATGCGTTAATTTCCTAGCCTATAAGCACAGTTGCTAAGGCGCAGGATAACAAATAAGGGGTCGCTGGTTCAAAACCCAAGCCGACCACGTCACGTGTACTTCCCAGTCCTTTTATTCAAGTAGGGAAATCATCAGGTACTGGCAAAGATTAACTTTTCGTCTAGATATGACGGAAATATACTGCTGTGAAGAGCAAAACATACAACACATAATTCAACAATTATTTCATCATATCTTCATGGTTTTCGTAAAACATATATTCCAGGTGACATGGACCTTATCAGATGCTTCCAATGCGGGATAGGCCTAAAAGATTTCAGCCCTATGGATAACCCCCTTGATGAACACGTTAAACATACTGTCACCTGTTCCTATCTGGAAGATATCTTGGGAGTAGACGGTCTCAAACTGCAACGGGTAAACGTATTTTTTAGATATGAATATTCAGTTCCCTTAAAGGCCTACTTAACGCAATGTTAATCCACAACCCACGTGGTATATGAATCCGCTTATACAATCGAGACTGAACAAACAAATGTTACAGTGTGTATAATTTGTGCGTTACTTTTATTGTAGATCGACTTCTCAAAAAAGATTTAACATGAAAAGACCTTAATTTTGAAATAAGTATATTCTATTCAAGTAACAGGGTTATGTTATATGTCTTTATTTTTTTATGGAACTGCAGTTAATACAAAAAAATCCTTTGATAAAAATAAGGCGTACATTTTGGTTTGTATTGGTGAATGATAACCAGTTATATCAGTGAGAGCAAAGATTGCGAATGCCCTTTTCTGCGAAGTTTTCAATAAACGAAAACTGTCACTTTGGCAGTAATCCAATGTGATCAGTTGAGTAGCAGGTATTCAGATAAAAGGAATGGAATCACTAAAGCAGGTTTCTCACACACACTTGTGTTAAAAGTAGAAGGGCAAACTAGGCCTTTTACATGACCCTTGCATCAAAAACTAGATATATCATTACTATATATGTCAATATATGATATATATTGTAAATAATACATGCTGAGATATGTATTACAAGTATGCTATGATTTATCATATGCGTATAATGTTTTCAGGCTGAAAAAAATGGCATGGATCCAGAAAATGTTCGTCGACGCCAGTATGAAGAATTGTTACGCAATCGAGGTAAAAACTATATGGATGAAAACTTAAATTTTGCTTTACAGTTACATTTACTTAACTAATGAATGACTTAACGACGCGGTTGTTCTAACTGCATTCAATTACTAACAATTTTTACTTATTTCATTTTGACAGTTTCTATTGCATTTCCCACGTTCACAATTAATCGAGCCATTGTATAGATTATTTAAAAATCACTTGAATACTCAGGCATAAATATTTGATTAACATTGACCGTAATTGTTTATGGGATTTTTTTAACAAGAACAATGATTCTAATTTAGACGGAAATCAACTCATCAAATCCCCACAATTCAGTACGCATGAGTCCCGGATGATAACCTTTGCAAACGAAAACTTCTGTTGTATAAAAACTCCGGAGCAACTGGCTGAAGCAGGTCTATACTATACAGGTATTCCTCTAATTATAATATGTCTTACTTAATACCGTGTATACACAGATGACGTAGTCATGCAACTCTTAGATCCACATGGAAAATAATTAACTGCAATGGGTAGTTTTAGTATTGTATTCATACACTCATTGTTCAAAATAGAATATTGCAAATTACAAAACGTAAGGATATAATATGAAAAAGTGTGAACACACAAAAGCTTTCATCATGCTCTAACCACTATGCGTTTTAAATTAACAGACTTGAAATTATAAAAATATATACACTTAACTCTTTTACCCCTATTTGAGACTTAGAACATGTACATACTAAAACCGTAACACATTTTATTTTTATGTCCGTATTATGACAACGTTCACAGAAGCGAACGCATTAATAGCTTTTTGCACGCTTATAAATATCATGGTTGACAATGTTATAATCGACAATCAAGGCAGAATAATTCTTATTTCAAACCATAATTATTGAAAATTATTTATATAATTTTTACGAAAGGTGTTGGTGATGAAGTGCGGTGTTTTTCTTGCAACGGAGGACTGCGAAACTGGGAAGAAAATGACGACCCATGGACAGAACATTGCAAATGGTTTCCCTCATGTGGATTTGCAAGGAAAATTAAAGGGAAAGCATTCATTGAAAGAATTCAGCGCAATATGAATTCCACATCTGAAATGCGGGTAATATATTAGTTTATGCAAGTATTTATTAGGTACTGATTCCTTTCAATTAACATATTGAGGGTTCGTTTAGGATGTATACAACTATTTTAACTTTTTAACGTAGCATTTATATTGACTTATCCACTGAGTTATATCAGCGTTCGAATGATAACGCATATGTACGCGGTGTAAAAAAAACTAAGGAACATTTAAGATTATTACTCCGAATATTTAAATAACACAAGGCGTTGAAATATTCATGGAAAATTGGGAATCGGTGAACTGTAAAGCATTTTACCTGTTGTAATGTCGCATATTTGTATGCCTATTTTTTTCCTTAAGTGTTAAGGTGTAGGATATTTGCTTTGAAGAAAATAAGTTGAAATTGGAACCAGAGTTGCTCTCATGATAATGCTCCCGAAGTTTCAATGCCCCTATATTGTATTGCAGTATTGTATTAATTTTATATCGGTATAGGATGCTGCCATTAATGCACAAGGAAGCCTTCATCGCGACCTTCAACAGCTTGATTTTAATCTCGATACACTAAGAACCACGTGCTTAGAGGACATGGGATTTGGCATCGAAGCCTTTGACAATGCTCTGTATCGCCTGAGACTGAAAGGTGTGTATACATTAATTTTATTACTTGAAATGGGAAGTAAAGTCATGACTGCATAAACTTAAAATAAATAACTAAATGTGTATACATATTTTGTCTCTTTGGTCACATTGTTTTAGGCAACCCCTTTCCTAACATTGAGGATATTGTGAATGAAATAGACAAAACTGAAAAGGAGCGTCCAGAAGCAGCTTCAATGGAATGTAAGTATCAATTTGTTATTTCAGAAGCCTGAAAATAAAAACAAAACGTTCCCATTCGCAAACAAAATGTAATTTAATAAGTGTCTGTAGTGTCCATGATCATATAGACAATTGATCTGTTGCCGTTTATATCACTATGGGATGGTTACCAGAATTTCTCTCCGATTGATAATAATGGACGTCAATCATTCTTATTTTGTTTGCAAATATGAGACACGTTCCTGTCGTTAATTCAATAGATTTCTTCAAATGTGCATTTCGTTATGAAATATATGTGTTTTTCTTTTACGAACGTGTTTATTCAATTTATATAGTAAGATTTTCAAGTGTAATATTGCATTTCTTCCATCTAATTACATTTTTTTGAAACAGCTTTCGAAGAAAATATGCGTTTGAAGACTATGCTGATTTGCCAAAAATGCAAAGTAAACAATTCAAACGCGCTTTTTCTACCATGCGCCCACCACTTGATGTGTATGGAATGTGCACATAATGTAAGGAAGTGTCCACTCTGCAACAGAGGAGTCAATGATATTGTCAGGACCTACATGGGATAAATTTGTGGATGTGGACTACTTTGTATTGTAAAACGTTATATAGCTGTTACCAAATCATGCATGAATCGATTTGAAGTTTAATCGTAAACTTCTAATAAGAGGTTTATATTTTTGCCGGTTTGTAAATAAATCTGTTGCTCTATAGGTGATTATGTGTAAACTTGCTATATATATATATATATATATATATATATATATATATATATATATATATATATATATATATATATATATATATATATCAATATAAATGAAATAGATAATATGCAACAAAAGTGCTGTAATTTTAATTATGATATGCGTATTTGTAATTGGTGAAATCTCTGTACTTATAACAAACAATACCGAAAAGAAACTACACAATGTACTCTTCATATGTGTTAGTACATCTTTTGTATTGATCTAGAAAATTATCCAAAAATAATAATCAAGACGTATATCTGTATAAAATCTTATACTCTTTAAACCTAAAAGCCACTTAATGTAACTTAATTAATTACATTGAAAAAATCGTCATCTTGTATATATTCATTAAAAGTGTCATACTTTGTTTCGTTCTATACATATGTTTTGTAACAATAACAAAAACAAACATTATATGACTTCGTTTTTCAATTGCGGTGGGATTTGCAATTTTACTTATTTATAAAAATGTGCACATGCTTTTTCCCATTTAACATTTTTAGATATATTGCGTAACAAACGGTTAAAATTTAACGTAAATATACCGAGCAAAGTAATTAAATATTTATAGCGACAATTTTCCCATAAATACAAATACAATTTACTTTGTCAATCAAATTTGATTAGATTTTCAATGATATATATTTTTATGAATTTTAACATGATTTTCAATATTAGATTAAAAAAAAATGTTTTAGATACATGTATGTAATTTCACACTTAACGTTTTTGAATTTGAATGTACCTAGTTCATAATTTATCCAACAATTTATATGTATGAATGTGTATTTGTAAATGTTACTATTTTAACAAGTGTCTAAACAAGGTTACTATAAGGTGATTATTTTACATTGTAAACCGTGTCATTTGATATATGTATGTTTAACAAAGTTATTAATTCTTAAAAGAGCTATACATTTCATAAGTTTTAAGATTCAATTTTCACATTTAACTTTTACCATCGTAAGCATAGTTGCAAACAATTGTCTTCTTTAAGATTAACATGGACCACTAAATAAACGAAAATGCAAAATAATTAAAAAAAAAAACAACGTTAACCTTACTGGTAATGATATAAGCGTTTATTACGAGGAATATGATTACGTGTGTACCTTCCACTTTGAATTCTCAAAGGTTTGGCAGCAGCCCTTAGTTTAACAAGATATGATTATAAACGTTTTGGCTGTAAATCTAAGTATGTTTCATATTCAAGAGTTGTTTTGAATATCCTATACATATCTAAAACATAACTATTATTCACAGCACCAAACCATTCTTTTTTAATGTATTTATAATTCTATAACTGAATTCGCATGAATAATTCATTAATTTTTGCATGTTTGAACATATATGAACATCCATAATCATGTAACATATTTTAAACATTCGATACCCAATTTTTATAACATTTTTCACAATCATGTTTCACTTGAGTATACACCGTTTGTAAGATATTATTTTACTATTAACAACTTGAAGCAAATATTTAACAATACGAACATATCTATTTACATGCAGTGGAACTCTACCTAATTCACCATATTCCGTCGCATCACATGTGTTGCTTTTAACATTTATAATAACAACCTTTTGCAAAGTTTTTAATGAATGCGTGCGCTATATTCTAATTTATTAAAGCCCTATATATCTGATGCATAATTTAAAATAGAGCCAACAAAATAGTACAGGTTTTACGTTCGATATGGTACTGGTTGCATTTACAGATCAAAATAAACATAGCCTTAAGAGATTTTCCGACTAACTGCTCCTGGTTTAATATAAAACTACCAGAATAATAAATAACGGTCCCAGTTTTAAAACCATAGACGACTAATATCGTTTTCCCAGTATACCTCGATATCTCATCTTGGCGAATTCTACCTCTTTTGCGAAAATCCATTATTTTTGTTTTGATATAATTAACAGTATGCCTCCATGAGATACAATAAAAGTACAGATTGTCTAAATGAGATTGTATTTTCTATGGTGATTTACCCTAAATGGCCAAATCGTCTGCAAATTACAGTAAAATCATAATGATATCATCCATATTTATATTAGAATGAATGTTGTGTTGTAAACGAAAGTTGCAAATCCTCAACAAACAATAAAATAAGAATAGGAGACATTACCAACCCTTGTCGTAAACAAACGGCGTAGCTACAGTATTCAGAGTATGTGCTTTTATACATGATTTCACATTTTCATACATATTTTTATTATTCGTCATATTTTGCCTTGTATACCGGATTCGTACATTTTTAGCCAGATTGCATTGCGATATATACTATCAAAACATTTAAGCATATCAACGTAAACAACATTCAGACGCTTTTTTTCATTAAAAAATGGTGTACAACTGGCACCAAAATATATATGGCATCAAAGGTTGAAGATCCTTTCCTAAATCGGAATTTTGCTTTCGGAATTTTAGCATTATTTTCGCAAAATGATTCCATGCGCTTGTTTTAAAATAGTAGTAAATAGCTTAGAAAAACTCATTTTACGAATAGCGGTTGGAGGTAGTCTTGTCTATAGAGGTATATTTTCTAGATAAAATCATTATTATATTTAAATGTTCAAAGGAAAAAGTAAAGTTTTCTTATAAATATAAATTTGTCACTATTTAAATAAATTATTGTTTTTTTATTGTAGAAATTCCTGAATTAAATATAATTATATGTATCTCCGAAAGCGTTTTGCTCATGGTTATACTCACTAGTCATGTAAACATGCATGCTTCGTACTATTATAATGATAAAATGCACCAAAGCACCAGATTCAACACACATTGCAACATTAATTACAGACCAGATATAAATTCACATGTATTTGTAAAATTATCAAACAACAATCTATGTATTGGGCGTAGATGTGATGTCAGTGAAAGTCTTGTCCACTTGTAACAGCTATATACTTCGATAACAGAAACATATTACTTGATTAGGTTCTGAAAAGGCTTCATATCAAATACTATGGTAACAGTTTAAACTAGATTGCTCGCGTACAATTTTACCTTCAAAAATAGTGTAATTACTTAGCACAGCTTTTTTATGATAGCAAATGACTGGGTTTCTTTAGCAAATAATGTTTTAAATATGTCACAAATAACTTTAAGCTGTACAGAGCGAGGTCTTGTAGTTTTAAATGAACGCCTCTTTTAATAAAATCTTAGATAAAAATGGTTTCATGATATGGAACATCAAACTGTATGCGTAGTTATGTTCAGGAAACTCATTTAAATTAAACCTCATTCGATTTACATTCACAGCTACTTAATATTTTTTCTTATAATTAAAGAGACATTTTCACAGATTTTGGTATGTATTGAAGTTTGTCATTAAATGCTTTATATTGATAAATGTACGCAATGGATCTAAAAAGCTCCAGTAAAGAATAATAATACAATTAATGCAACGCTTAAAACTTTTCAGGATTTTAAATCGTCAAAAGATGAATATTATGGATATTTAAGAGCATGTTAATTTTCAGTATTAGTGTTTCCTCACAAATATCACAACTACAACAACAAATTGTGAATCTGAAACATTTTTTTTTCAATTTTGTCAATTTACCAAAACTTGAAAAGGTCCCTTCAATATAATCCGACTGAATGATTTAAGTATGCAGTGTATGTTAATATATTACCGTATCATATAAAATTGCTGATCAGTAAATATTTTTGTTGTTATTCACACCTTTTAAAAACATATTTGTCATGTGCCACATATATTGTAATACAATGTTTGTCATTCTGAATGTTCTTAAAGCTCTAACAAATACATTATCTGAATAATTGGGTGCATAGGTATAACTGAATTCTTATTGATATAATATTGTACATAATTGGAGAAATTAATCCTTATATCGTTTTTCACCAGCCTGATAAGTAACACAAATAATTTAATTTTGAAACAAAACATGTTTTAAATTGTAATGTCTTGTTACATTGAGCATAGTTCAACTTAAAAAAGAAGTGAAAACACTCAGCAATTAATGTTCATAATAGTAACGTAAATGCTCATAAGTTAGAACTTATTATAAATATGCATCAATGGGATAAGTTACATTTAAATATTTTTAAATTTCTTTACCTGTTAATCCTTACGGCTTTTGCCTTCTCGTGAACAGATTCGTTTTCTCACTGTATTGCGAAAAAAGCATTACATATATTACATAAATAGCCAATACATATTAGTAAAACATTTTTTAAATGTCGTCGTGCACTTTTCTTTTATATATGAATAAAACTGTTTGTTTTTTGTAAACAAGTGTACTGCAGTAATGTGAAGCCTATAGAATACATAGACGTATACATATCTCGTTAACATACGCATTCAAAACAATATTTCGAAAAAAAAATCGATTAGAAAACAAAATGTTCTATTATGCGGTGATATATTTGTGCGAGTACAAAGCTTACATAAAAATTAAACGAGCCGATATAATATGTATAACAATTGCAAATTCGCAATTTAGTTTGAGTGCTTTCATCATTTTATTCCGTTGTAATACGTTAGCTGCAATCATCGCGCTTGTCCAAAAATACTTATACAGTTATTTTAAAACATGATTTAGAAGAAGGACTTTATCTGCAGTATGTTTTGTTTCAACACCAGGTAGATTTTATCGAAAGGATACTTTCGGAGTTCGATCAGGAACGATCGTGTCCCTGACGGTCATCTTTTTCATCAAAACTATTTTTTATTAAATATATTTTTTGACATGGTCACAAAAAGACTGGTTCTTTGAAATTATGTTCACATGCGAACATGGCTTTGCAACAATGGTTATATAAACCTTTAAAATTTACACGGAGGTTGGACGGTGACTGATCACCCTTGCACACGTTATAAACATACAATCATTTAAATAACTTTACTATCACTTACTTTTTAATAGGTCCTCTTGAAGTATATTTATCATAACTACATAAGATGCAATTTTATCACATGCCTTGCCCTGTTTCCCATGTAATATAACCATTACGAATATTTTTATCTTACACACGTGTAATATACTTTTTAATTGTTTTCATTGGCTTAGTTTTCGTTTATTGACCAATCGCATTTTGTTATTTTGCTGAAATGAAGTTGCAACACCAAATGACGTCACGAAATGTAAAATAGGTAAAAGGCTAGGTTACTAACAAAATACCTGCACTCGTTTAATAAAATATGGTATGATATGACAACTCTTGCCAGATCCTATATACATGCAAAATTCGGATGACAGACATCGCTTTTGATGACCAACGTTCACAATTTTTGACGAAACTTACAAGATGTAGCTGCATCTTTTTATTCGAAGCTATGCTTCATACGATTTCATGACATTGATTTATGTAAAATAAACAACAGCTTTATTTTAATTTATTAAACAATAGATCTGTTTGAAATAATCTCATGCTAGCCTATAGAGCTTCAGTATTTTTGTTGAACACAATCAACAAACATAAAGAAAAGGTAATAGTTACATATCGCATGTGTGTGTCATGTTGACAATCAAAGGCAACGGGCTTGTCGGATGTTCTGTTGTTTACGGATCCTTTGCATTTCACTTGAAAAAAATAAAATACGGTAAAAACCTATTGCATGCATTTATACTGCAAGGACAGGACTTCAGTATTAACCTGATTTACATAAGTTATGTATCATAATTAACAAGAATAATGCAAATTATAGATCCTTATGTGAGCGTACAGACACATTGACTTAAATAACATACAGCATGCTATGACATAAGAAGCTTGGTGTATATTACATGCTTTCTAAAAACCAACAACACTTCTTTTTGTATCACATTCCATGCAAGCATCAAGCGATTGAGGTTTATTATCCCCCGAGTAAGAAATAAAATATAATCGGTAGTAAATAGGACCGGTTCTGTAAAGCGAGAGGGTTGAATATAAATTATGAAAACTATTTTAATATAAATTTCGTACATTCATTACTGAACTATGATAGTAATACTTGTTCAATGATGATTTTTTTTTTAGGTATATAATTTTGAATTGCAAAACAAATACGTTTTATTATTATTTGTGATTACATAATGGGGTCCATGGGCAACATTTTGTCATTATATATTCTTCAGTGTAAAATCTCTTAAAACAGATATGACATCTGGGCCAGAGTACAGGTTGGATACCAGAATATTTACTTTCAAAATAGTCTATGTCAATATTACAAAATTATCTTATAGTCATCCGATGAGTGTTTTCAGGCATCCGGGTATAATGAACTTAACGTAGAAAAACTGAGGTCGAAATTCTTGAATCGATGCCATAATTATTTATTATGATTCTACATAATTTGTAATTTATTATATCGTCATATCGTTCCCCTTTAAAGTAAAAATGGTTGATCATTTGACGCTCGAAAAGTGAAATACCAAAATATTTTATATAGAATCTAAGTGTTTCCATGCTAATTTTTCCAGATTTTTAACATTATTGTGAAATTGACATTTTATATTGGCTTTGTAATTTATTATGGTTCTCAAATGTAGTACACAAATAGTTCAACTCTTCCAACCTACAGTCTTCCGGGGGTAGTTCCAAAGTGATTTGTTTCTTAATTTCAAATTTAAGGCATGCCTTCACAAGATTTTGTAGACGTGAGGAATGGTATAGCCAGAAACCTAATGATGTTATATGCATAAACATGTTGATCGATGTCGTCCTGAAAAAAATGAAAACTAAACATGACATCATTCTTTTTTTTATTTTTGTTTACGATATGAATTAATCAAGATCCCAATTTTCTGTGGATGATGCTACAAAGTAATTAGACGGTTGACTATTAACGGTTGTTGTTTTCAGGCTTGTGGTGTCGCAAAATTTACAAATTCTTATTAAACCCCTGTAATTTTAAGAATCTCCGCATCGACCATGACACCAAAGCCCACAACACTCGTTATACTTGTATTGATCCCATTAAGTAGACAACATTTCAAAGTAGATGTGACACAATTTGGTTTTATCCCGATAACTTTTGTTAATATTTTGGTTGAAATGTTTAAAATTTTGTCTAAAAATAATGAAATGTGCTTCCTCATTTATTAAGTAGAAATCTTCTATCGGCATGTCTCGATGTACGCTTGGTACTTAATTAGAATGTTGAAAACGGTGGTATGCTTTTTTGTAAATCGGAGTCGATTTAAAATGTTTTAATTATTTTTATTATAAGTTTGTTATTTATAATATTGTCCACTTTCAATAAATGAGCAAACATTTGTTCCCTAGATTCCGGAATATTAAAATAATTAATACAAAATATTTTTTTTTTATTGAAATCATGTCTGATAATAACATGAATGTAAATACTGACATTTTCTTTTTATTTATTCTTTTTCTTATGAATTAAAAGTTTTCAGAAAGTACGTTATTTCGTATAAGTCTCTGTTATTTGTATTTGGGAGAGAATCGGGATTTTTAAAAGGTTATTTTAAGAAAATTTAAATAAATTTCCAAAATAGATAGAAAAATGAATGAGAAAACCGAGTTTCATTTCTATATCAATAAACATGGTAACACGAAAATGAATACAATGATTTACAAACTTACAAATACGATAATGTATGGTAATGATGTTTTAATATCCACGTAACCTGAAAATATATGATGATATTTATTTTTATGATAAATATAATTATACAGATTTTTATTTATTCATCAAAAGTCAATTATATACATCATAAATGGTGAAACAACAGTAAAACTATCTACACGAAATCAGACTTCTGAAAAACTGTGAATAATAAGAGTAATCAAAACATTTTTTTCAATCAATTATTTACATCATACGTGGTGAAGCAACAGTAAAACAATCACTTTTAATTAAGTCTTCAAAGTATATACAATCAATATAAACTAAATAATTGTTTACACGTCTTTTGTGTACTTATATGTACTCTTTAATGCCATTATGTGTTAACTACAATTCAGTATGATAGTCTCCTGTCATCAACAATCTAAGATTATAATATTGAAAAAAAAATCAAGTTCAGGGCAGAAGGAATCTCCATAACAATTTTCCCAGAAGTATACAGTATACCTGTCGTGTCCATGTGTAATTTGGGAACTTATCCAAAGTTCAATTTTCTAATTGGTATATTATTAGGTAAGTCAATGTTCCATTCTGATCTACATGCTTTAAAATTTAGAATTCTAATATCTAAAAATGTTAATCCATTACTAGTGTGAATGTAGAGAAATGTACCTCTCTGTTGTTTAAAGAATTCCAATTTGTTTAGGATCATTATTGTTATTAACAGTTGAATGAAGATAAGCATGATAATAAAATGTTCGTATTCCAAGGTTTCGTTGAGAGCATTTGCAAATTCGCGTATGGGAGATAAGGTTGTTGAGAGCGTGAACATCAATTTTCTGAGCGGCGGTGGGTTTAATTAGCATTATCATTACTGTCAATTCTCGTAGTGTTCTTGTTACGCTTACGAGAAAAATCGTGTTAAAGAATGTTAACGTAATACCTACAATTGTTATAATGTTAAAGGTGGATAGAGTAGATTCGATTGGAATTTCGCCATCTAACATAGCTTCGGTTAGGTCATGGTACACGATTTGATTATTCTTTGTTCTTTTAACAAATGTATCCATATCTATTTCTAGCTTATGCGATCTCTTTAATATATCTTGCGTATTTTTCTCAGATATTGTAAATTCAGGTAATAATACTTCTACAATCTCTTGCACGACGGTCACATTACATTCACCTCTGTGTTGGGCTCCGAACGGACTATTGTTATGAAAGCGTCTCATTTATGTCATGATCATTCCAAGCGTTCATCATTAAGGTTACAGTATACTAAACAATCTCTTGCACGACGGTAACATTGCATTCACTGCATTAAAGAAAACCATTTTATACCATGATATCTTATATCAGTCTTAATTCATTATTATATAAAATTGATATGTTTTTTATGTTAAGAAACCAACATACACACACACATCGAAGCAATTCCTAACGTCACTCAATAAAAAAAGTATGTTCAATTGTTTACAATTGTGAAGTGCATGGAATGATTCCATCTGCGTAAATGGGCAATAAAATAGTTCCAAAGAGTTGCATTAAAACTCGCAAGTTTTTGCACGATTTATCGTACATTTAAAAGTCATATTTCTTAATTTAATGCATGCGATCTTAAACATCCAATCAAATATACATTGAATGCGTTTGTTCGGTTTTATCTGTTTTATAGACAAAATGGCGTGCTGAGCCTTTCGCAGAGTTGTATGTGATAGCAAGGAACGACAACTCTGCGTGGAGATTGATACTTCTATTGGATTGTTGTATGAGATTTCGTTTAACATTTCATCCAAAATTGTATTATTAAAGACTTGTTGCAATAACGGTAGATTTACTGGATGTATTTGATCGATATTTGTGTCATTTTTAACACATTTAGTGATGTGTTCTTCTATGCGTTGTGTGTGTCACTAAATTGCACCCACATGGTATTATTATTTAAAACACAAAAGTTGCAACCATTAATTCATAAATAATTACGTTATTTTATATGTTTTAAAAATGTTTCATAAATATGTAGGTTATACAAATCATAGTTTAAAAAAACTTTTTCTGTTTTAAAAGTATGTTAAAGAAGAACAATCTTAAAGTGAACGTGTAATCAAGTCAATGCACATTCACTTTCACAATTGTTGACAATAGTTGACATGTGTGAAGTGCCCTGTACATGGCGTAGCATAAGATAGCACGTATACATTGAGCTATACAAGTATTTACACGTATAAATTACCATTTACCTTGAATTACACATAAGCTGACCCATCGACATTAAGTATTTAACTATCATATCTACTTAGCACGAATAATAATTAGAATACATAGTTTCATGTTCAACAGTGGTCGTGAATAGGGGTTGTCAATACTCCTTATTTAGGAGCTTACACAGATGCAATGTTCTTGTACTTTTGTGTACATCCTTCTTTCAAAAGACATGGAGAGTAGGTTTTTTGCGTGAATATGTTATTAAAAGAAAAACTAAACGTCAAAGTCAAAACAAAGAAATTCATGAAATTAATTCACTAATATTTCAACCGAAGCCGTCAGGGTACAATTTATCTAACAGGATTTTGCAAATTGATACAATTATCTTTGGATGCTTTATTAACTTATCACGTTATGAGTAAGTATATGTTTCTATTATCTGATAAATACAACGGATATTTATTGCATCCGCCTCAATGTCAAAATTAGTAAGACATTATGCATTATCTGAAAGATCCAGGATGTTAATTCCATAATTATAATAGATACTGTTGTATTCAAGTGCATTGAAAGTGTTTATTAAATTGAAGCATGAAAGACACGGATATGACTTTAATTTATACGATGCAATACAACGAGGGAACAAGACTTGTTAGAAGCTTTGACCTAACCGTACAAAATTATACTTTTCGCAAATCGTGTTCTCCAATCTAGAATTCACGGGTTGGGAAGTCAGTTAAAACCAAATATACCATTTGTAGATCATGAAACTAGGAAACACAAGCGCAGGGAATCGTGATCTATTAACCAAGCCGTGAATTCCCGTATCAAAATTACTTTGATCGTGTGTCGAATTTTAAAGCTTCGTGATAATATTCCATTACCCTTATAAATATAGCTTTTGAATAACGCTGTTGTTTTTTATAGTTTTATTTTCAGTTTTCGCATGCTATAATTTACTTTCCTTTACTTCTAAATCTGTTCTAATTATCAGAATTTCGTTCAATAATTATGTGTATAGCCGAGCTTCATCTCAATTTGTATATATATTTATGTATTTTGAAGACCAATACAATTGTGCACTTGTTCAATCATGGTCGATAATTTACAAATGTCATTGCAATCAGAAATCAAACTTTTCTAGTAATGGGATTATCGTTGATAGTTCCAAATGTATCACTGTGACTTTTAACCTCGCACGGTTTGTTTGAGGTGTGTGCAAATGTATTATAAAGTACATTGGTCGGTATCGAACATTCCATGTTATTACATAACTCCTCATATAACTCATGTACAGTTTGTTCTTCAAATGATTTTAAGACTTGAGAGTCAAAGTTTTGGTGAACTCAGAATGTACTACCTCTTTTGTTTTCGCCGATGCGAAAGTGAGTGTCATTTCCTGGTGTTATTCGTTAAATGTTTAATATTTACCATATTGTCTCTAGTAAAAATTAAAGAAATGAACAAAATACAATATATTGTACTTTGTGATGTAAGAATACAAGATGGAAACAATTCAGGACTTTATTTATGTATAACTACTTACGAAATCTTTCGTCTAATTTAATGGCACACATTTTTAAATACATACTTATAAGGGTAACTTTGCGACAGTTGTTGACGTCGTTTTTGTCACCTTTTTATGCATACATTGTATATTTAATGAACTTACAGACCACGTATCTGGGTTAAGTCAATGTCAAAAACACTTTAAATGAAAATAGAAAAATGAGTTCCAATCCATTATTTGAGTTTTGATGGATGTATTGTTCTGATATTGTGAGCATTTTTAGTTTACATGCAGACGTAGCTTGGTATTGCATATGGGGCTAGTGTTATTAAAGTCATGTCGTTGTTACTAAAATAGAAAACCCTGTTCTACTGCTCTTGAGCTAATATTTTATGCGTAGATACAAGATTGGGACAGCAAAATTATTAAAGTAAATTAATAAGTCAAATGTTCAGCAACTAGTTTCGTTGCGTTGTCAGCTTTTGTTTAATAGTGTTAATGTTATGTTTTAATCACTTTTGTCGAATTAGTCAGAGGATCTTTAACACAATATAATAATGATTAATGTTGTAAAACGTTTAGTCATGAATAGTTCAGATGCTACTGTTTTCCCCAGAAAGTATACCAAGCATTGATGACCTCATCGCGAAAATTGAAATCTTGCATGCAAATTCAAATAACTGGTTTAGATGTATCCAAGTTAAGCCCAAAAAGCTTTCTGACAATGGTTGTACTAAAATTACTGATTTTTTCGAAATATTGCAATATCAATTAGTATGATATGCTTTTAACATTATAATTTTACTTGATGCATTATCCTTTGTAAAACGTTCTGTATTTAGGACTTCACTTAATAAACAAAGTTTAACATTACCTTTGCCAACAAGAGTTAAATCTTATAATGGCATGTAGCAAACTATTTTAGTTATCTTTTCGATGACCCAACCTCAGAAAACCAGCTACAAAATGACTTACTTCTTGGTATGAGATGCAGCTACAAAAGAGAAATATTATCTTACTGCCCTGTGTCCACAACCGGATTTGCACGGGATATGCACGGGGAATCGAAGCATTTCCACAATTAAAATCGAATAAAAATTTTGTTATATTGGTTTTTAATATAAATTACGTTGCTGTGAGCTTGATTTGTATTTACAGGTCGATCAGCTTAGTGTCAGAAAAATCGCAAGAGTGCTCATACTTGATCTCTGACCTTCAAATATTACCTTGACCTTTTGGCTAATGAAGCATGTTATGCTAAACTTATTTACTGAATGAAACTGTTTCAATCTGGAAACCTACATAAGGTTTCATTTGCGGGCTTGACATTTGAACCATAGCAACAATAGTCTTGTAATGTGAGAAAACGTCTCAATATGGTGCTCATCTCGATTCGATTGTTTGTGTTTTTATTCCATAATGAATTACGCAGTAACAATCTGGACATAATATTTATCATAGCATGTCCATCTGTGACCATGACGTTTAAGATGATAACAAATATGTAGGGTTGTTTTTCAAATTATATGCGGAAATTCGTAATGAAGTTACCTTTTGAAAAAGTTCTAGCAGTTAGACGCACGGACGTTCACAAATTCACCTTAATTGGCTTCGAATAGACTTTTGACATATAGATTCCTATCTTTATCTATACTCTTAATACAATTTAAAAAAAGAAAGTATAACAACGTCCGATCTCACCTGTGCAAATTATTTAAACGAAAGGGTATCAAGCATTAAATTAATTACGGCGTAGTGTTGTTCAATTATGAGGAAATGGCATTTATATATCTGAATAATTACGAAGATAAATATCGCCTGAATGCGTTTAATTACAGACGTGCATAAGTGTTACTTTTTAATTGGATACTGACATTAAAAGTTTTAAATAATATTGCCCAGTTAAGCGTGTAGCATTAACGGGCTACCTCGGTTGAATCTTTTTATATAATAACCTGTCTTTTATAGTTAACATCCCTATTTTTTAACAGAACCATATGACAGAAATGTGTTTAAAGTCTATCTGAAGCGATTTTGCGACTTATATGCTTGTGAGCAGTTTCCTACCCCACATACCTTTTGGATCGCTTAACTTCGATAACATAAAGGTTCCACAACTTTATAACAATACTGACGATCTCTTCTCAATGGTTCCGTACGATATTCAATTCTGAACTGCCTGTGTGTAACCTCTGACTTAAAAAAAGATTTACCACTCGCTTCACAATACAAATACAAACTTCGTCTCAAGTCTCATACCCGTAGCCAGGGAGGGGGGTGCGTTGGGTGCGTTCGCACCCAAAGTTTTTTGACAAGTAAAAAGATGTGTACCATCAGTTGCATCTTTAATCGACGCACAACTGGTTATTTCTCTTTTCCCTGAATCCAGTGAGTCTTCGTATTTAAGCGTTAATGTTGAATTCAATAGGCTACCGACAGGTCACCATATCATTACAATTTAATTTCTCTATGAAGTCATTTCCAAGATAGACCGTGATTTTTATTTACAATTTGTAACCGAAGAATTGCTGAAATCAATAGAAGTTTTGACAGCAACATTTGAGACGATCTATGCTGTTATAATGAATTTAAACCGTTATAACATTGGATCAGGTGGACGTTAATGTTTAATGTTCATTAATTGTGACGGATCTTGAGCATAATGGGCAAATACGTCCTTATTTGCAATGCCCTGGTATTCACTGTTAAGGACTTTCAGACCAAAGGGCCAGTAGTTTGTGGTTATAGGGTCTTTATGAAGCCTTATGTTTTATGTGTTTCTGAAATAAGTTTAGAAAACAGATAACTTATTTGTTAAAAAATAGTTGACAACAGTAAAAGTAACCAGTTATACCATTTTGTTTCTGTTTAGTATTCAGGGTGCAGAATCAGCCTGGTTTTCATGTATTTACACACGGGCTGGACAGAATGTAAACACACCGTTTATAACTTTATTTTTACATATATGTCACGTTATTGAAATACATCGCAAAATCTTTAGTGCATAAAAGACAGTTTGTCTTGTAGTTTGTGCCCATCCTTGAGAATACGTCTGAAATCGGTGACAAAAATTCAATTTGCTTGAAGGATATTTGTGCATTATAAATGACATTTAAAAAAAAGAACACATGCTTATTATATAAAGTAATTATGATGTATTGCGCATTGACATACGCAGCTTAAAAATCTATCTTGTATGCACTAGTTGAAATTCTTAAGAAAAAATGTTTTACAAAGTTATTTGGAAAAAGCAGCACTTAACGGTGTGTTGACTTCCATTAACAGAGTCACGTGATCCTGCACCCTGGTATTGATGCAAATTAGAAATGACCCAGTTCTGTTAAACAGTGTTTGTTGTACAATACACTATTCGCACGTTTAGAGCAATGTTAGGCCTCTGGTACTATCCATAATAGCAGACAAACAATTGTTTTCAAAAAAGTCAAATATTTCTTTTTAATGTTCTTGACTTATAACGGTAAAATTTTGGAAATGTTAAATACACTAATTTTATCAAGATTCCAATAAATAATGATATTTTATATCGTTCTTATTGTTTATTTTACTTTCTATGAATGTGTTGTTGCATATGTAAACAAAGTATGTGCGCGCATACTAGTGTCGGGTTAAACGCCGTATACTATAATGTAAAAAAAGATGGTAAATGAAAAACGGTAATGGTGAATAAATGTATGTTATATCATATACATGTCGATCAGTCACTGAGTATGGTCAATGAAAGGGAAATTTCATAATATGCTCTATAACTTCAGTCTCTAAATACAGATAAAAAGTCACCAGAATGCAGTGTTTTACGTTTCATTTTCAAAATGTTTCTAGGGGGAGGACCTTCAAACCCCCGATTGCAGGAGGGGAACATCCCCTCCTGCACCTACTCCCTTCGCCACTTCGTTGCTCAATAACATTCGTTGATGGGAAAATTCGAACCACCCTTTTCAAAATTCTGGCTACGGGCCTGAGTCTGATAAAAATAATATTTATTCTTCACAGCCAATCCCAAAAACGAAAATGTACACGAAACCTGACAGTTTAAGTGTGTTTAAATTTGGTTTTATTTCAATTATTTGACTGATAATGTGTTTAGGTCCAACATACAACACAATAACTTTGATTCAATGCACATTCTCTGATTTATTCAAACGTACATACTATTACAAATACAAAATATACCAGCATTAACAATACAGACACAATTAACGTCAGACTAAACGCATAATAATTGTTCTTATTTTTAGAGAATTAAACTTACATACTGTCGGTATATTTGCAGAACTAATCCCTTTGAATTATCGATTTGTGACTGGGGGGGGGGGTGTGCCTCTGCGTCCGTGTTTGAACCTAAACTTATTATTGCAAGCAATACTCGTCGTTTGCACAATTTAGCAACTTATAATTTCTCAACTAAAGCATACCTACATAGTTACAAATTACATTTGGGATAACAAATAATTATTTTGTAATAATATTAAACTAGCCTTTCTCATAAATCGCAAAATGAAAAGCAATGTATGCAATCATAATATAGTTGTTTCCATAATACATAATTTCAATACATTAAACGACTGAAACACACACGTCAACAAAAATTAAAAAGTTACAATACACGTTCAGTCTCACTATTTGATGTCTATTGTGTGCGCGGTTTTGTAGCGATGCAATAAATCAACATTGACGGTGTGCTTGATCAGTAGTTAACTGGCATTTATACAAAGATACTTAACGTGAATGTAAAAAAAAACGTATGGAACAACATAATAGGCAATAAATCAACAAATCTAGACCATTCGCTCTTACATACAAAATATAAAGCACGCGGGGTTTTTATAACACAAAGAGCCGAATATGTTATGTACATCCGTGACCTTTATGCAAACAGCCTGTTTATATAATAGTATCATATTTTGTATAAATCGAATTTTTGATGATAATGAGATGTGGAATAACACGCGATATCGATTTCAGGTGTTTGTAATCGCAATTTTTTCAAGAACATCTCACAATAGTGACAATAAGTACTTTGTCGCATACACGTGGGTACAAACACATTTAAAGTCGTCTTGTTTTTGCTTTCAGAGTTTCCATATCCAAGTATTACAGACCTGGTTTAATTCGGCAACAATTCCCAGACTGCTATGTTCTTCTGTAAAGTGTTATTTTCATCTATGCATTTGTCTAATACGATTTTCAGTACATATAAGCATTGCTTTTGGTAGCTTCTTAATAGGAAAAACTGACTCATGAATGGCAATGAATGCCTATTTGAAGGAACAACTTTGTCGTGTTTCAAATAGAACTGTTCAAAATTTCGCAAAATCACTTGCGTTTCAGAATTAAGTTTCACATACACCTCCTCACGGTCAATCCCAAACCTTCGCGCAACAATGTCCAACGAGTTTGTGTCAATTCCAAGCTGATGCTTATAAAGCATCACTTCCTGTTTCAGAATTTCAACCTCAAAACGCTCTCTGTTTTCGTGTTTTCGATTTGAATTCATCGCTGCGATAGCTGCCTGCTTCGTAATAGCCTTCATTCTCGCAATGCAAAGGTCGTATTTTGCAGCGACAATCTCTTTGGTGAAGCCCTGTATGGTCATTATTAAAGCATCTTTCTTTAAGGCGGAGACCTTCGCAACGAGCGTATTAGCAAGCTTACCGAATTCAAATGCAGATGTGTCATGGTTATCTACCATGAAAACGTACGGATTATTTATCCTTGCCTTTTTCAGATTGTCATAACAATTCTGCTTTATATTTCTGAATACTCCTTGGAGTTCTTCATCTGACATATGTTTGCTTCTTCCTTTCTGGATACTTCCAAGATCGACGTCAATTTTTGTTCTAACGAAAAAAAGGTTTGAGTCAGGAAAAATATTTTGTATTTTCTCTGCCAGCCATGTATCAGTTATGGTATATCGCGACTGAGACACCATGATTATAAAATCATAGTCGTTAAAACATGCCTTCTTGATGTATGTTTCTTGTGGGAAATTTGGGGTTCCGACACCAGGCAAATCCCAAAGAACGAGATTTGCGTTGTCGGGGTGTTGGTATTTTTTTCGCTCCATAGTAGCTTCAATGCAGCCAGGAATCGCAGCTTCAGGGGCATCGTCCTTTAGTCCTCTTAAAGCATTAATCAAACTGGATTTTCCACTCCCTGATTCACCTGTTATGGCAATTTCTATTTTCGTATCCCGCCATTCATTGTTGCTTCGTTCCATTAGATGCATCAACTCAGAATAGCCGCATTGATCAAGAACATTCTTAAAATCAGCTTCCTCCGCTGGATCAACAACGCTTTGAGTCGCAGCCGCATTTGCTAGACCATCAGGTTTCTGACAAGCATCAGCCTCTGTCTGATTCGCATAAATCTCTGACTTTGTCGACCGATGAAGATCAAGAACCCACGCAACTACTGATACTTTTTGCTTTGTTGACTGGAGTTGATCAAAACTATTATCATTCGCAGTTGTTTTTACCGACCTCGATTGGAAAGACAATTTTTCTATCGCAGGGGGGGTTGTCTTTCTCGACTGATCATTATCAAGAACCTTCATAATCACTTGCGCCTCTGCTTCAGTGATCTGAAAGCCAAGAAATGTGAACATTATACAAAGACATTTATAAACATAAATATACAATACACAATTGGTATGCACGCTTACCAAAATTTGGTCATCGAACTCATCACTTCCCAAATCGGGTTTCATGTCTAAAATAAAAACAAAAAATTCGTCAGTATAGTTCAAAGGTTTAATGTATAACCATTTGTTTCAATGTATTTTATTTTCTTTATGTTAATTTATCCGGAAGGCAAATGGTGTGTACAAAAGATGAGTCAACAAATGTAAATAAATTTTACAATGACTAATAAAACGTATCAAATAGGCGAAAACACTTTGAGGCAAACTGAACATGGATAAAAGAACACTATTAATCTTAACACATTATTTCGAACTACATCTTCGAGAAATAGATAAACTTAACGTTTAACCTAAAAAACGTATAAAACAATAAAGAAAATAGTCATCATTATTTCAAAATTATTGATTGGTTTATGTGTAATATTCCAGTCAATGACCCCACTATATGTTATCGGACACAGAAACAAGTGCTGTTTCACAGACTTAATGTTATCAATTAACACAGCATGTATGTGTTATCAATTAACACAGCATATATGTACAGGTTCTTTATAGTTCTTGTAACATACAATCCTACGTAACAATTTAAACTGACATTTAAGCCAATGACATAATTGAGGTATACAATATATCGTCTTTAAATTAACAATGCACTATGTAAATATAGAACTGTCAGTCCCATGAACATCTTCCATTACAAAAATCATGTAAGAACTACGCACAAACTTCAAACTACACAATTTGCTCCTCAGGTATAAGTATGGCAGAAGCATGAAACATAGCATATTTAACACCTGGACAAATAATGGCGAGATGTTACGCTTTACTTCGAGTGATCACTGAAGAAAGACATACGTCTTTAAGATGTCATATATATTAGCCCGACTTGCATGGGATTGCATTTTATAAATCCACAAATGGAAAAACAACAGTATGTGCATGTGTATGATACATTTTAGATGTTTGTCGCCAGCGTGTTGAGTCCGAGGTAAGGAATGTCCTTCATTTCGAAAATGTGTAGTCCTCAATTATACATTATCTAATTATTTTATTTTAAAGGGCATTGACATTTTAACGCGAGACACAACCATTTGAGTTAATACTTCAGTACTTACTTAGTACTTTCGTCTCCATTTTGGATTGTGTTTCCTCTGAGTCGTCTGTATCCCCTCTACCTTATTTTTAATAAAGTAAAACAAATATTGGTAATAGAATAAGAAGTAACACTAGTTGTTGTTGTAATAGTAGTAGTAGTAGAAGAAGCAGTAGTTATAGGAGTAGTAGTAGCAGTAGCAGGCACTAGCAGTAGCAGGTAGCAGTAGCAGTCAGTAGCAGTAGTAGTAGTAGTAGTAGTAGTAGTAGTAGTAGTAGTAGTAGTAGTAGTAGTAGTAGTAGTAGTAGTAGTAGTAGTAGTAGTAGTAGAAGTAGTAGTAGAAGTAGAAGTAGTAGTATTAGTAGTAGTAGTAGTAGTAGTAGTAGTAGTAGTAGTAGTAGTAGTAGTAGTAGTAGTAGTAGTAGTAGTAGTAGTAGTAGTAGTAGTAGTAGTAGTAGTAGTAGTAGTAGTAGTAGTAGTAGTAGTAGTAGTGGTAGTGGTAGTAGTAGTAGAAGTAGTAGTAGTCGTAGTAGTAGCAGTAGCAGTAGAAGTAGTAGTAGCAGTAGCAGTAGCAGTAATAGTTGCAATGGCAGTAGTAATAGTAATAGTACAAGTTGTAGTAATGGCAGTAGCAGCAGCAAAAGCAGAAGTAGCAGCAGCAGTAACGTCAGTAGCAGCAGTAGCAGCAGTATTAGCAGTAGCAGTAGCGGAAGCAGTAGCAATGGCAGTATAAGTAGTTGTAGTAGTAGTAGTAGTAGTAGTAGTTGTAGTAGTAGTAGTAGTAGTAGTAGTAGAAGTAGTAGTAGTGGTAGTAGTATTAGAAGTAGTAGAAGTAGTAGTAGTAGTAAGAGTAATAGCAGTAGTAGTAGTAGTAGTAGTAGTAGTAGTAGTAGTAGTAGTAGTAGTAGTAGTAGTAGTAGTAGTAGTAGTAGTAGTAGTAGAAGAAGTAGTAGTAGTAGTAGAAGTAATAGTAGTAGTAGTAGTAGTAGTACTAGTTGTTGTTGTAGTAGTAGCAGTAGAAGTAATAGTAGTAGTAGTAGTAGTATTAGTAGTAGGATCAGCATTAGTAGTAGTAGTAGTATTAGTAGTAATAATACTAGTAGTAGTAGTAGCAGTAGTAATAGTAGTAGTAGTAGTAGTAGAAGTAGTAGTAGATGTAGTAGTAGTAGTAGTACTAGTAGTAGTAGAAGTAGTAGTAATATTAGTAGTTGCAGTAGAAGTAGTAGTAGTAGTAGAAGTAATAGTAGTAGTAGTAGTAGTAGTACTAGTTGTTGTTGTAGTAGTAGCAGTAGAAGTAGTAATAGTAGTAGTAGTATTAGTAGTAGTAGCAGCATTATTAGTAGTAGTAGTATTAGTAGTAATAATACTAGTAGTAGTAGTAGCAGTAGCGGTAGTAGTAGTAGTAGTAGTAGAAGTAGTAGTAGTAGTAGTAGTAGTAGTAGTACTAGTAGTAGTAGAAGTAGTAGTAATATTAGTAGTAGTAGTAGTAGTAGTAATAGTAGTAGTAGTAGTAGAAGTAGTAGAAGTAGAGGTAGTTGTAGAAGAAGTAGTGGTGGTTGTAGTAGTAGCAGTAGCAGTAGCAGTAGCAGGAAGCAGTAGCAGTAGTAGTTGGAGTAGAAAAAAGTGGTAGTAGTAGCAATATCATAATTAGTAGAAGTAATAGTGGAAGTAGTAGTAAAAGAAGTTGTTGTTGTAGTAGTAGTAGAAGTAGTCGTAGTAGTAGCAGTAGCAGTAGAAGTAGTAGTAGCAGTAGCAGTAGCAGTAATAGTTGCAATGGCAGTAGTAATAGTAATAGTACAAGTAGTAGTAATGGAAGTAGCAGCAGCAAAAGCAGTAGTAGCAGCAGCAGTAACATCAGTGGCAGCAGTAGCAGCAGTATTAGCAGTAGCAGTAGCGGAAGCAGTAGCAATGGCAGTATAAGTAGTTGTAGTAGTAGTAGTAGTAGTAGTTGTAGTAGTAGTAGTAGTAGTAGTAGTAGGAGTAGAAGTAGTAGTAGTGGTAGTAGTATTAGAAGTAGTAGAAGTAGTAGTAGTAGTAAGAGTAATAGCAGTAGTAGTAGTAGTAGTTGTAGTAGTAGTAGTAGTAGTAGTAGTAGTAGTAGTAGTAGTAGTAGTAGTAGTAGTAGTAGTAGTAGAAGTAGTAGTAGTAGTAGAAGTAATAGTAGTAGTAGTAGTAGTAGTACTAGTTGTTGTTGTAGTAGTAGCAGTAGAAGTAGTAATAGTAGTAGAAGTATTAGTAGTAGGATCAGCATTAGTAGTAGTAGTAGTATTAGTAGTAATAATACT